>NC_050458.1:56136455-56436455 GCF_903995425.1 Onychomys torridus
TCAAGCAATTGTTCATCTGTGTTTTCTCAGTGTTCATTCAGGTATTTGCTCATATACTCCTTGCATTCCTTGAACATATTTATAATCACTGTTCTGTTCATTAGCTCGGTGGCTTTTCTGAGTGAAAATTACAGTGGGTGTGGGTGTGATAATTTCTGGGGGAGCCATATTGTCTTGACTCTTTGAGTTCTGTTTTTTGCAATTGGACTCATGTACTTGGAACTAGGTTGCTTATAGTGGTTTTTTGTTGTTATTGTTGGGTTTTTTTTTATTCATTGTTTAAGATCTTTTAAATTCTGGATATTAAGCCTTTATCAGATGTATAGCTGGCAAAGATTCTCTCTCACTATGTAGACTTCCTTTCTCCTCAACTGTTTCCATGGCTGCACGGGAAGCTTTTTATCCCAATGAGGTCCCATTTGCCAATCATTTACCTTAGGTCCTGAGCAAACACAATCCTATTAAGAAGCCTCCTCCTACATCTTGATCTTGTAAGGCACTATCAAAGTTTTCTTCTATAAGTTTCAGCATTGTGGGTTTCATATTAAGCTCTTTGATCCATCTGGAGCTAATTTTTGTATACTGTGGTAGATACAAATCTAATTTCATTCTTATGCATGTGGATATCCAGTTTCCTCCACACCATTTGTTGAAAACAGTGTGCTTTTCCAGTGTGAATACTTGGAATCTCTGTCAAATATCAGATGCCTATAGTGACTGTCCTCATGTTTGTATATTGTTTTGTTCCATTGATCTACATGTCTATTTCTGTACTAGTACCATGCTGGATTAAAAAAAAAATCCTTAGTTCTGTAATATAGCTTGGAATCTGCTTTGTTAATTGCTCTAACGTTGTCCCTTTTTGCCCAGGATTGCTTTGGCTCTGCAGGGTATTTTCTGGTTCCACATAAATTTTAGGATGCTATTTTCTTCTATTTCTGTGGGGCATGTTGTGGGGTTTATTTGAAGTTGCAGTGAGTTTGGGAACTGTTTTTGGTAAAATGGTCATTTCACAGTTCACAAGCATAGGAGATCTCCCCATCTTCTACTATCTTCTTCAGCCTTTCTTAGAGATGTAAGTCTTTTACAGTAGAGGTATTTCATCTCCTTTATTAGGTTTATTCTTAGATATTTTATTTTTGAGATGACATTGTGGGTGAGAGTGTTTCCATGACCTCTTTTTCAGCATGTCCATGGTATATAGAATGGTTACTGATTTGTATAAGTTGTTTTTGTATTCTGCCACTTTGATGAAAATAGTCATTCTAGAAGTTTTCTGATGGGATTTTTATGGTGTTTAATGAATCTACAAATTGATCTATTTCTTTTACATTTCTAACTAAGTACAGGGTCTTTCTTTCTTTTATTTCTCTTTTCTTTCTTTTTCTTTCCTTCATTCCTTCATCCCTCCCTCCCTCCATCCTTCCCTCCCTTTCTTTCAAGACAGGGTTTCTCTGTGTAGCCCTGGCTGTCCTGGAACTCACTCTGTAGACAGGCTGGCCTTGAACACAAAGAGATCCACCTGCCTCTCCCTCCTGAGTACTAGGATTAAAGGCGTGCACCACCACCACTCAGCTCTAACCTGTGTCTTTTTATTGGGGGAGATGAGGCTAATATTTAAGGTTATTATATAAAGTTGTGGGCTCATGTTTGCCATTTTTCCAATATAGTCTCTTCACTAGGCTTATTTCTCTCTTTGTTCTGAAATCCTAGTATTCTAGTATTCCCTATTGAGATGCTTTGGTGTACATGAATTGTTTGGGGGATGTTTATATACTTTATTTCTTTCTCCTTCAAATATGGCCAATAGCTTTGCTGGGTACTTTGGTCTAGTTTGGGACCTGTGTTGTATTAGAACTTGAAGTGCATTGCCCGCATGCTCTTCTGTATTTTGAAGTTTCCACTGAGAAACCAGATGTTACTCTGCTGGGTTTTCCTTTATGTAAGACTTGTGCCTTTTCTCTGGCAGCTTTCAATAAGCTCTCTTTGTTCTATAGATTTAGCATTGTAACTCCATGCTATAAAAAGTGTCTTTTTCACCCCTCTCTGCTTGGTGTTCTGTGTACTTCTTGTATCTCTACAGGTCTGTCTGTCTTTAACGTGGGGACTTTCCTTCTATGATCCTGCTGAAGATCTGGCCTATGCCACTGGCTTTGGACTCTTCACCTTCTGTGGCTATAATTCAAAGATTTGGTCTTTTCATGGTGCCAATGTTTCCTGCATGTTCCTTTCTTGTGTCCTTAACATATTTTTCATATTCTTTATTTTCAAGTCCTGATATCCAATCTTCTACTTAAGGTTATCTTTCTATTTGTAAGGCTTTCCCCAAGTTTTCTAACTGAATTTTACTGAGTTTTTTTTTTAATTACATCTTCATTTCAGCTTGAATTCTCTTCAGTGTTTCTATCTCTTTACTGAGCTGTGTTTTCAAATCCTGAATTGTTGTCATCATTTCAACCAGCCACATAATTGTCTTTTGTAGGACATTGTAGTGATACATTATTATGAAAATATCTCATACATCCTAAGAGACTGGAACTTTTGCTGACCCTCAGAGCCAGATTTAATAAAATACCTTGAGGACATTTAAGAATTAAGACTGTTATCCTACTACATACTGAGCCTGTTTGTTTAACCCACCTTTATGAGAACAACGTAACAACGAACTTCATTTCCCTTGGATTCCCTATGTAATCAACTTTCACAACCTAAGCTCATTGCGTAACTCCAATCTTAAGTCATATTTTCTTCCAAGCTCTTGACCCACGAAAATGCATGTATGTACGTGTTGTGTTATGGTAGTCATTTGTGGAAAGCAACAAAGAGACTGAGCAGCAACCTTAGAAAGCAAATATCCACCATAACAGGTGGAAGCAGCATTTGGATATTACTTGATATTATCTGCTTGTTGTCTGTGTCAGCTGCATTCAGTAAAGTCTCACCCCTTGTAAAGCCCTGTTAAAGGTTTCTGTAAAGTATCCATCATTCATTTTCCCATGTGATGCTGTCTGTCTGTTAAATAAAAACAAAGCAGCTTGGTGGTGGTGGTGGTGGTGGCGGTGGCAGCGGGGCAGCGGCTGCACGCCTTTAATCCCAGCACTCAGGAGGCAGAGGCAGGTGGATCTTTGTGAATTCGAGGCCAGCCTGTTCTACCGAGCAAGGTCCAGGAAAGGTGCAAAGTTGTACAGAGAAACCCTGCCTCAAAAAACCAAGAATAAAAATAAAAAATAAAAACAAAGCAAACACCCGGTGTTAAGGACACATGGAAACACAGACGCACAGACACAGACACATGGACGCATAGCCATAGGGACAGATTTACAAGACAGCTTTTGGGCAGGCACCGAGTCAGACTTATTCAACAGACAAATTAGAGACAGGAGACAATGAGAGGCACACGGAGAGAAGCAGGGAGTTCAAGTCTGGATTTACTAATATAAAAGTACTCCAAGGGGGAAGTACTTTAATTTTTCCCCCTTAAGGCAATATAGACACATTTTGGGTACCTTGAGGTTATTATGAATAGGTTACAACTCACACAGGCTATCACTCAAGAATTTGTTATTCCTTTTAAGTTCATTAAGCTATTTATTCATGTCTTCTTCAGATTTCTTGAACTCTTTGATCAAATGCATGGTTATTCTTTTAAATTCTGTCTCCCAGAGTCATCTAAATAATTCTCAAAAGGTAATGTCTATAGGACTGGTGAGCTGTGTGCATATCTATGTGTGGAAGGGTCTTGTCCTTTCGTAGTGTCTCTTTTTGTGATGGGACCTGGGCATGTGGATTTCTTTTCTTGTTTGTGTCTGATGTGAAGAGTCTATGCCGCCTTGGGCTGTCTGGTGCAGGAGGGTGATGACTACCACTAGACTTGGAAGTATGTAGATATCATCGCCAAGCTTGGTTCTGAGCAACATCACCAGGAAAAGCCAGTGCATGAGCTGTGAGTCCAGTGTCAGGCCTGGGCTTGTGTAAATGGGACAGGCATGTTTGGGTCAAATGTGTTTAGCTATCATTGTTTGTTATAGAGGTTCACATGACAACTGTTACACCCCAAATTAAAACTGTCACTATGGATTTTATATTAGTACAAACTGGAAAGCAAATTTAAGGTCTTTGCACAATGGTAGAGCTAATTCACACTTGGTAGATTTTTACCCTTCTGAGTACCCCACCTACCCTACCCCCCAACACCACCCCTAAATTTCAGCTTAATAGTTGCTGGCAATTCTTTTTTAATCAGTAGAACACTTTCTTTCTTAGAGATAAAACCTCTGCCATCTGATGTGAACCCCCTCCATGCTTATCAAATTTCCCCTCTGGACATTTTATGGCCAAGAGCACTTGGTTAAGTAGGCCCTGTCCTGAGAGCAATACTTCATACTAGTCACTATCAAAATGCAGTCTTTTTCACATCAATAAGCTAGTGCATTAGCTTCAAATTCTAGAATGGCACTTTTACATAATGAATTAATCACTTCTACTGGATATATAACTAGTTTTATTGAGTTAAAATTTGTAAAAACTGAAAAGTACAATGATAACCATACGAGATGGGAGAATCTGGTCAATGTGAATATATTCCAAATATTCTTTTTATACTATCCGTGATTCTACAGTGGAATATGCAATTTTTATAATTGGCCCACCAAGCAAACATTAATTTCACAAATCAATTTTGACAAACTCTTACTTAAAGTGCTAATGACAGACATTAGCGAGGCTCCATGTTTTGTAAAGATCAAGATTTAGGCATTGTAAAGAACTGTGAGAAATTTTGATGACCTTTTGAATGTAAAGGCAATGCTCAGAGTTCCTGGCCAAGGAAAGTCATTTCCTTCAGGATCATACCAAATGATTTAAGAGGAACTCAAGATGTATCACTGGATATGAGAAAGTTCATCACAGGGCAAGTATATACTACTATGTGAAAGGGGGCAAGGGATGCAAACATTCTCGCAGAACAATCAGTATTGTTAATTTTAGGCAAATGGAATCACCCTTCAGTGCCCAGATGAAAACTAATGTTAGATGTAAACTGATCTGCTAGAATAGCACACCATCATAGGCAGCAAAGCTTGCCTATCCACAATGAGGGTCTTAAAACCCTACACATACATGCACGTGTACACACATAAATATGAACAGCATATGCAAATGTACTTCTGCACATATACACATGGGGATAGGGTGAAGTTACAATGACCATCAATACAGAATGATACTACTTGTGGACTTACACATTGGTGTGGTGATATATTGTGTACTCTAATAAAGTTGCCTGAGGATCAGAGGACAGAGCCAGCTACTAGATTAGACATAGAGGTCAGGCAGTAGTGGCACATACCTTTAATCCTATCACTTGAGAACTCATACTTTTGCTTGGGAAGCACACATGCCTTTAATCCCAGGAAGTAATGCGGCAGGGCAGAGAAAGGTATATAAGCATGAGGAAATAGGAACTCTCTCTCTTTAGGCTGAGGATTTCCAAAGAGGTAAGAACTAGTGGCTGGCTGTTCTGCTTCTCTGATCCTTCAGCTTTCACCCTGATATGTGGCTCTGCAATTTTAATTAAAAGGCCATCTAAGATTCAAACAACATATCAGAGCAACATTCGCCTTATGCTGAGAGGAAAGCAGAGTCACTGAAACTGCAAATGCATTTCTTCCCAATTGTTACAATTCCGCGCCTCCTTTGGAGGCACATTTCAACTCCAACACAAGCCCATATCTTTACATGCTCAAAATAAACACAAATCAAACTGGTAGAACCTCAGTGGAGCCAGACACCCATGTCATACATTCCTATTGATTATCCCTTAAACATCTCCACTAAATCCACTTTGATGGCAGAAGCACAGGCTAGCTCATAATCTCCTTTGGTATGTGATTTACTGTACACAGCAAAGAGTAAGAATCCCAGAAACTATTCTTCTGGATACCTTTAAGTTAAATGTCTGTGGGCATCTAGCCTTATTTCCTTTGCATTTTTAATTTTTCAATTTTTTTCGATTAGGCAAGTTTATTTTAATCTACCAGGCATGGCACAGAACATAATCTTAGTTGATATGGTTTGCGTTGCACTTATAGATAAATATGGCTCTCTAGGGATGAGGTCAGTATTTTAAAATCTACATATGGCAGTTTTATTTTGGGGCATGTCTGCAGTTACCATATGGCCAATGGCAATCTGTGAAGGGAATCAGGACGCATCTATTTAAAATACTGACTAAAATTGGAATTTCCACTCAGAAATGCTTTGATATAGCTTTTTTTTCCTGAATGTTAAATCTTAATTTGACTTGTAAAATTCAATCTGACCACTGTAAGACAGATAACAAAATAGATTTTAAATATTTTCATTGATTAAATTGTTGTAATGGATGTGTGTGTACAAGCATGGGATACATAATAGCTATATATTATCAGAGATGTATAAACTATTCACTTACCTCTCCTATTTGTTCAAAGCTTGCATATAATTAAGTACAACTCATAATTTAATGTCTTATGATCATTTGACTATACAATTTACAAAGAAGAGAAGCCTTGACTATCAAGTACCTCTCAGATCCAAAATAAGTGTTCTCTAAAGTCCATTTAAAACATCAGGATTCTATGCCTTTTAAATTAAACTCTTAGTGACATACACATTAAAAATATATGTATCCTTATATGAAAGAGACATAACATAACTGTTATGTGGGAATATAAACAAGTGTTCTATCTGAATGAAGCATGGTTATTCTAAATTATTCCCATCCATTATTCATCAAGTTACTGTAAGTGTTTTAGGAAAATAGTAATGAACAATTTTCTAGCATTTTTCTAAAAAATTTCCTAAAAAGCATAATAAATATTCTATTTACATCTTTGTTATAAAGCCCGCCCACTTTATTATTGTATGCTCATTTTGTTTTGTGATGTAAAGAGGGAAGGAACTGAGAAAAAAATGACATTTGAGGGAGTTGAATAATGTTACAAAGACCAAGGAATCAAAACTACTTCTAATTAAATGAAGAACTAACATTTAATGTGCCCAAGGTATATTAGTCAGGGTTCTCTAGAGAAACAAAACTTAGAGAATGTATCTCTCTCTCTCTCTCTCTCTCTCTCTCTCTCTCTCTCTCTCTCGACTGGTAGACTGATATAGGTGATAGATATAGATAGATACAAATACACACACACACACACACACACACACACACACACACACACACACTTATATATAAATATAGAAAGGGGATTTATTAGAATGGCTTTCAGGCTGTAGTCCAGCTAGACCAATAATGACTGCCTACCAAAGGAAGGTCCAAGAATCCAGTAGTTGTTCAGTCTCAAATCACATGCAGGAAAGGCATATCCAAACTAGATGAAGAATCTACTCTAATAAGAGCAAAGTGCTGTCCTTCTCAGGGAGGAAACGGCCCATTGTAGTCAACCTGCCACCAATAGGTCACTGGCTGGTTACCCTGGTGTATGGTGTCATATCTTGGGCTAAGTGTTGGTTTCTACTCTTGATGGATTTGACACTCTGACACTCAACAGCAGCTGTAGCCAGGTCAGCCTTGGTGAGTGACAGTCCATGTTGTCAAGCCTATGCATAACCCCATCTTTGCCACCATGTCCACTTTGTTTGTGGGCCCACTGGGCAATGATAGGGATGACTGGGAAGAGGCTCAGTGTCCACAGAATGGGTCATCCTGTCTACTTGATTAGTGAATTCCTCGTCTACTGAAGTCACCGTTTGATGAGCATTTACATGGGACACAAGAATCTTCACATCTTTTACCCATGTGGAGAGAATTGTCCATATACTTCTTCCCCAGACTTATGTTCGAATGGATTAGCAAACTTATTAAGCTCTTTAGTAGTGCAGTGCACATTCTTATATATTATACTTTCTACCTCCCCACTGGGAGTCTGTTTAGCCTTTAGTCTGACTCTAGACCTAGAGAGTCAACTGTGGGTTGGAGAAACATCAGTATTGTGTTGCCTGGCATCTCCTTTAGAGAAAAACACTGGTGACTTAGCAAGCATTGAAGGATTAACTTCCTCAGTCAAAGTCAGAAAAGGCAATTATTTCAGTGAGTGGGGATGGAAGTATATCTTTTGCTGAGGATAGATAGACTACTTCCTTAGCTACTTGAGAGGCTGGGATCAAAGTTCTCAGCTTCAATAGGTTCTTCCCATACATCTTCATCCCAAAAATCCCATTCTTTACCAATTAATGTCCTTACTTTAACAACCTGCACCTTCTGATACCAGGACTTGAATTTTCTTAGTAATTGAGCCAGTCTCATAATGAGGACTTCCATTTCATTTTTCTGCAACTTGAGCTCTGTGGCTGCTGGAGAGAAGATTCTCTTCCAAAGTACACATAGAAACCTTTAGACTATCCTTGCATATCTGGAACTGGACAATTTTTTATCACCAAGTTCATTGTTGTCCTTCACCCCTTCACTAGATTGAGATGGTAGAAGTTGGTTAATTTTATCATGGAGTGTATTCATTTCTATTATCAATTACCCAGAGATGCTAGGAGCAACCAACCAGCATCATCACTTTTCTTATTTTTCTATGAATTGTCAAGTTTTATAAACAGAGTCACAATTAGTGAATCAGGATCATCAAATACATTTGTCTCCTTATGTTAGTAACTGGAGAGGCTTCAGTAACTGCAGGTGTTGGCAAACTGGAAAGCCTATTCTGGAAACTTAAAAAATTCACCCTTATACTGCTCTTGCTCTAGAACTACTTCTGGTACCAACATCTCTATTAATCAGGGTTCTCTACAGGAACAGATGCAAGGTCTTGCCTTCCCTCATCCCTGATCTAAATAACTACACTACACATTACCTCATGTGCAAAGCAGGGTGATGGGCAGGCTGACGGCACAAACCACAGTGATGTGTGTACACTACCTTATAGAGGTGTGTCCTGTAAATTGCCAGGTCCAGATCTTTAATGCTGATGTCACACATTCCTCATTACTTTTTAAAATACTTCATTTACATTGCACAAGATTTTCTCGGTCCCTGTATTGTCTTCCGCTGCTTCTGAAATGCTAATCCATTGAGAATCTAAACGGAAATACTACAAAATTATTTCATAGGGCATGGTCAAATTATGTAATGATTTGCACAACTAAGGAAAAATGTCATGTGCCAAAGAATATCACTAAAAATCATTGCTGGTAAAGTCTCCTAAATGTCCTTGCTCCATAGACAGACAGACAGACAGACAGACAGACAGACACACACACACACACACACACACACACACACACACACACGAATTTTTTTCTTGTAATTGTGTTGCATAATTTTTCATAAAACAATACAAACTTAATGTCTGGTGTCCAAATTGCCTTAATTTTGAATTAATTTAATGTTTTCATTTGGGGCAGTTGTGTGTTATAATCAAATTTATTACACTGAATTTTACTTTTTGCCAGTCAGAACTCTTAAAGTTCATACTAGCCTTAGAAAGTATGTATTAATAAGTAGAATTGGAGATAAAATTTCAAAAAGTAGATTTGAGGCCAGTGAGCCAGCTCAGCAGGTAGAAAGGTATTTGCTGACATATCCAGTGACCTGAGTTCCATTCCTGGGACCCACATGACGAAAGGAGATAATCTACTCCTACAAGTTGTCCTTTGACTTCCATAAGGACCAAGGGGAATGTCCATGCCCCACACATAAATAAATACATGTTATAAATTTTTAAGGGAGCTGGAGCTATTTGGAAAAAGCTGTCTGTATGGAGATTTATTTGGTCAGATCAGCTTTCCAACCTTCAAGCAACCCTTGCACAGAACAGGTAAAGCTCTTCAAATCTATCCACTTTTACTTCACAAACAGAAAAGAGAAACTCTTAGGTTATCTAAGGATAGTGGGATGACTAATCTTGGTTGTCAGGTTGTCAACTGGACACAGTCGGGAAGAGGGAACCTCAATTGAAGTATTCATTACCTCTACCAGAATGGTGGTCTGTGACATGTCTGATATGTCTCCTGGCATATCTCCTGGATATTTCTGTGACCTCTAATCATTGTGGGTAGCACCATTCCTAAGCAGGTGGGCGTTGACTATATAAGTTCAAACACAATCATCACCAAAATTCCAACACAATTCCTCACAGAAATTGAAAACATTGTCTTACCTTTCATATGAAAATACAAAAAACCCAGGATACCGAAAGCAATTCTGAATAATAAAACAACTTCTGGAGGTATGACAATTGCTGATTTCAAGCTGTACTACAGGACTACAGTAATAAAAACAGCCCAATATTGGCACAAAACAGGCATACTAATCAATGGAATATAATTGAGAGTCTGACCATAAGTTCATGTACTCTCAGCCAGCCACCTGATTTTTGACAAAGAGACCAAAATAAAATAAAATAAATAATAATTACAAAAAAAACTAGAGAAAGGGTATCTTTAACAAATGGTACTATTTGTGGTCAAACAGAATAGCTATATGCATAGACTGAAATTGATCCTTCTCTTTAAAGAAACACAAAACTCAATTCTAAATGGATCAAAGATTTGACATAGATTCAACACCCTAAACCTGACAGAGGATAAAGTATAGATTACAATTAAAACTTAAAGGCACAGGAAAGAACTTCCTCAACAGAACTCTAGTAGCACAGACATTAAGACCAACAACTAACTATGATACCACATGGAACTCAACAGCAGCAGTGTAGCAAAGGATGCCATCATCTAGTGATGAGGCAGCCTACAGAATACGTAAAAAAAAAAAAAAAAATAACAACAGCTATATATCTGGCAGAGGATTAGTATCTACAATATATAAAACCTCAAAAATTCAAACATTAAGAGAACAACCAACCAAATTTTAAAAAATATGAATAATCAGAATTCTCAAAAGATAAACACAAATGACAGAGAAATGCCTTTTAAAAATGTTCAACATCCTTAAGTCATCATGGAAATGCAAGGAAATGCAAATTAAGATTTCATCTTATCCCATTCAGAATGGCCATGATCAAGAAGCATAAATGAGAACAGATGCTGGCATGGATGCAGAGAAAAGGAGAATGCTTATTTGCCTTGGATGGGAATGTGAACTGGTGCAATCTCTATGGAAATCTGTGTAGAGGTTCCTCAAAAAGCTGGAAATAGATCTACCATATGATCCAGCTATATCACTCCTGGGCATACACCCAAAGACTCTATAACTTACTACAAAGATATCTGCTCATCTATTTTCATTATTGCTCTACACACAATAGCCAGGGAACAGAAAGAGCCTAGGTGCCCATAAACTGACTAGTGGGCAAAGAAAATGAGGTACATTTATACCATATGTGGATGTTAGCTTTTTAAGCTTTTCATGTGTGTGTATCATTTCAAATACTTAGAGGCTAATAAGGGCCATGAAGGAGGGAGGATCTTTCAAGAAAGGGGAGATAGAGTGCAGAATTATAAAGGCATATTTGGGGATAATGTAACAGGAAGACTTAAGTGAGGTTAGGGGTGGGAGGGCAGGGTAGAGGATAGGATATGAGGAGGGATAACAAACACTGAAAGGCATTTGAAAAAGCACATGGAAAAACTACAATTTTAGAAGCTTCCTAAATGTTATTCATGTACATACACTGAAAATTTAAATGTAGTTATACTATAACAAGGGATAATACTTCAAGTGGACACTAAACATTCTCCACTTTAAAAAAAAAAAAACCTCATACGAGGAATGGGTTACCTCTTTTTGAGTTCTTGGCTAATAGGGATTTCAAAGGCTATTGTCACTGTTGTTGATACCCTCAAGAACTTGACGGTAAAATCCTATCGTTGAAGATACCACTTATCCAAGTTAATAGGCATGGAGAAGTCAAGTGGGTAATGACCTGGAAGCTTCATCCCTCCATCTTTCAGAGTGCTGCAAGGTGCACAGATACACTATCAGAAAAATAAACATCAGTCTCACCCAAATGTGAGCCCTGGAAGACACAGCAAAGACCTGCCTGGCAAGACATGATCACTGGTGTAAAAGTGGTACAAATGTTAAGGAAATAACCAACTACTTCTTTTTATTGAATCTAAGACTTGTTGCATGCAATGGGACCCATACCTGGCACCTTAAATAAAACCAAGAACCAGTGGCTAGGTAAGAGTCATAGGTCCTGTGGGGAGCATACTGACTAAATGGACACAGAATTAAAATGAATCCTAATGACTCAGTGCTGAACCCATAGATCAGTGTACCTCTTAACCCTCATCAGAAAGGCTTACTCTTGCAATTGGCGATGATTAACACATTTGCCAGAGGTGGCTGATAATATCAAGCAACCTATTTGCTTGACACAACAAGGTACTCACACATACAACTTACTGCAATTGTGATAGCATCGACAAAACCCATGCTAACCCAAGCCAAACAAAATTCTAGCATGGAAGGGAGGTGGTAGACATGAAGCTCAACCCCAGCTGAAGACCTATTGACATTAGATAGCTGTTAGGAGAGGGTAGGCCAGCTCTCTTCGATGGTGTGATAGCTGGTACATCAACCATACTTCGGGATGGGACTCATAACCAAAACTATAGAAGTAATTAGCCAACATAAATTAGAATTGATGGGAGGAGTATGGGAAGAGGAGAGAAAGAGGAGATAGATGGTGGTGAATCTGGAAGAAATTGTGGGAGAGGGGAAATGGATATACTTAAAATACATTGTATAAAATTATCACAGAATTAAAGTATTAATGTTTTTAAAAGGTAGCTGAAAGTGAGCCTAGGAGAACGCCAGATAAGTATCATTCCTCCATTGTTTCTGCTTCAAGATGATTCCTTGAATTTCTGGCCTTAGCCTCTCCCTGATGGTGGACTGTAATATGAAGAAAATCCTTTGTTCCCTAAGTTTCTTATGGCCCTGGTGTTCATCACAGCGACAGAAAGGCAAACTAGGGCAGAAATGAATGTTCAGCGATGCATATTTACCTATGATTTTGGGTTGCAAATAAAGGTCAAACCCTATTGTTACATTTGAACACTGGGTAGTTATATGTGACGGCAGCGAAGAGCGCTTCCTCCTGAGCTAAGGTTACAAACACAATAACTCTTGCTTTAACTGTGACACCACCTTCAGAAATATGAGTCATAGAAAGAAAAAGAAAAAAAAGCCCTGCTGTCAGAATGTCAACTTTACTCAGGAGTTCATTTTTGTCTTCTAATAGGTCTGAATACAGAGCTTAAAATCGCTGCTTTGTTGAAGAATCAGCACAGATCCCTCTTACGACAGCACTGAACTGGTTCAGGGACACATCTGCCCCCATAAAAAAGCGTCCGAGAGGAGGTAGGGAAGGGGAGTTGCTTCACTTCCTCACATACTGTCGTCTCTCCAGCTTTTACCAAATACAGTTTATGATCATCATCAGGGATCTATATGAATTGCTAGATTCAGAGACAAAGTCTTGGCCTTCCAGGAGCCTGCATGGTCGTTAGATGCTGCTCATCAAGGCAGAAGATGACAAGCATCACCCTGGGCTCCAAGAGTTCATCATCTGTGGGCTAAGCAACACTCTAGCTTAAGCACACCACATGAAGTACATCTACTGAATCCATGACTCACAAGGGCCAGTCATAATTTGTCATAAAAATAATTGGTATTCCTAATTTGTAATGGTTCTAAACTATAGTAAGTAATATATCTAGTATTTTACGTAAGAGCTTCTCACTGTATACTCTCCACCTACCAAACCCAAATATTGTATCTTTCAGGGCACTTAACTATTATTTCTCTTAATGCTTTCTGGTCTTCTTGTTAGAAAATAAAATCCACTTATACAAAACTCAGTAGTGCTGTCTTTCTAGCCCAAGCATTGAAATCACATGGAATGGATCATGTTTTTCTAAAAATTAAATTGGCTTTTTTCTTTGTTTTATTCTTGCACTTTGAGACAGGATCTTACTATGTTGCCTTGACTGGTCTGCGACTAACTCTATTACTTAGGTGGGCCTTGAGACCATGGAGATCCTTCCGTCTCAACTTCTCATGTACTAGGCTATCAGGCATGCACTGCCATCCTCATGTTAAAATGGGTATGTAAGGAAGGAAATCATGCAAAGAGCACATGTAATGCCAGCTAAGTGACTACATCACAGTTTGACAGTGGTGGTGTGTAGTTAGAGTTTTCCTGCCTGGCCCAGAGTCAGGACAAATCTCTCTCACCCGCCAGGCCCATAGACGCTCAGACCCATCCAAGTAAACACACAGAAACTTACATTGTTGACAAACTGTATGGCCGTGGCAGGCTTCTTGTTATCTACTTCTTTTGTCTTAAATTAAGCCATTTTTGTTAGTCTATAAGTTGCCACGTGGCTCCTAGCTTAACAGTACCTTATATCTTTCTTGTCATGGCAGCGGCTGCCGGTGTCTCTTCTGCCCCAGCCTTTATTTGCCAGAATTCTCCTCCTCCTTGTCCCGCCTATCCTATCTTTCCTGCCTAGCTACTGGCCAATCAGCACTTTATTTATTTTAACCAATAAGAGCAACATATTTGACATACAGAACATCCCACAGGGTGAATGAAGAGATCAGAGAGAGGACTACTAGACTTGGGCAATGTAAGCTAACTGGCATTCCTCCCTGAAAGGTTTGTCCTACTGGTAGATTGGAAGATAAAGGCTCAAAGCAGATATGTATTTCTTCAAAGAATAAAAAGCAAGTATGTGGCAAGGTCTGCTCTTATGACTCCAAGGCTCCAAAGTCCCTCCCCTTTCCACCTACATGTCAAGACTAATTTCCTGTAGACATCAATCAAGGAAGTAGTCTAAAAGAACTGTTTTCACCACCATCCTGAACGCCACCCATCTTCACTTTCTTAGTAAGGGACTTTTCCTCTTCCAAGAGGCAGAGACCTTCCTACACTCATTATATTAGGAACAGTTAAATAGCATGAGGGAATGTTGAAAAACCAGGCTAGACTATATAAACCTGTTTTCTGCAAACTCATCTCAGGAAGAAGGTCAACATCACTTCAACAACAATTTCATTCCACCTCAAATTATATCTGTAATTGTTCCAGCACTATCACCCCAGCAGTGCTTTACTCTGAACGCTCTCAGTGTTTTAACTCTTCATTTTTTTTTTTCAAGTATACCTGGGTTTGGGCACTGTGGGCCTTTGTAAGCAAATCTTATTCTAAAAGGCTCATTTAGTTGAGCGAAAACATTTTAAATAAGACAGAAAAGATACCAATAAATCACCCACTGTGCCAAGCTACTGCTTACTTCATTGGGGTTGGCTACTACTGTCCATGCTTTCACCGACAAATGTCTACTGATAGAAGCATCTCTTATAAGCCCCACCATTTCTCGGATGCTGCCTTTGTCCCTCACAAAGGCATAGTTCTACTCTAGCGGTCTTAGGATTACATACCCAAAGACTGTAATGCTAGGATTGGTGTTATCTCCCCACTCTACTGAAGCTCTGTGAATTCAGTGGACATATGGCCGACTGCCACTGTGGCTTCCTTCCTGCGTAGAGCTGACAGAAGGGAGCAGGAGATAATTCTTTTATTCAGAACTTGGTTTTACAATAATACAACAGAAAATGAGCTTATTACCAAAAATATAGACATTTAAATTCTCAATGTCTCTGTTCTTTAAAGAAATACATAGCTGCTTTGAGCCTTTATCTTCTAATCTACCAATATTGAAATACACTACAATAGTTATTGTTAAACAAGCTATTGTTGACATTTATGCTTTTCCTTGGAAATAACTCAGTTTCTTTAAGTTGAGGCATGCTTGTGCATGAAGCACACCTGTGGAGGTCTGAGGACAACCTACCTGAATTAATACTTCCACCCACCATGTATGTTCTATGGATCAAAACTCAGGTTATTGAGGTTGGCAAGCAAGTACCCTTAGCTTGCTGAGTCATCTTGCTAACCGTACATTTTCATTTTTTATATACAAGAACTGTGTACAAAGTACTTTTGAAGTTATAAATTGGGATTTTAAAAAAGTTAGTTATCCTCAACTACTTATAATGAATTAAAACTACTCACAGCCTTAATTTATACTTTACTTATATAAGAGAAAAACCATCATTTTATGATATCAAGTTTGACATCTAATATCTGAGATAATTCCTGACTCATGGGTCTCAACTTTATTTCTACACGTAATTCCATTACTTGCTTCACCCTTTTTTCTCCCAAAATAAGTAGAGAGCAGTTGAGTTTCATTTTTCTTAGCAACACTAGAAGGTTTTTTTAAAAGGCATGTTTTAATCTAGATAGGATAGGAACTTTTAACAAAATCAAATTTATGAAAGAAAAAAATGGGGAAAGTAGATAATGTTCTTCTTATATAGTCCCTTCTAAGAATCACTCTATATGCAAGATAAACACTTCCCCTATTATTTAAAACATTGATTGCATGATGTTAAACATAGTATATACCCAGAATGCTTAGAATCTATTTGCTATAGAGCCTTTAAATTAAATAAATCATGAAGACTATTTTTACACATATTTATTTGTTGTTTACTGCATATGTGGGGGGCAGCGTATGCATTAGTGCATAAGTCAGAAGTCGACCTGTGGGTGTCAGTTCTCCTCCCTTCGTATGGGTTGCCCAGGTAATCAGACCTGGTGGCAAGCACCCCTGCCTGCTTCGCCATGTCAGTGGACCCCCATATCAAAGAAACCCTTAAAGTACAAGTCTATTTAAATGAGCAGGGAGTCTGGGAAGGCATATAGGAGGAGACTTTTCTAATATCTTCTTGAAGGTTCTAAATTACAGTCTTGGCCTTAAGCGACTATACTAAATTACTCCTGGACTTAAGCAACTATAATTCCCACTTGTTAGGTATCTTAGTTACGGTTCTGATTGCAGTTAGGAGACACCATGACCACAGCAACTCTTCTAAAGGAAAACATCTCATGGGGGAGGGTTGCTTACAGTTCAGAGATTTAGTCCATTATCGTCACGGTGGGAAGCAAGGCAGCATGCAGACAGACATGGTGCTGGAGAAGGAGCCGAGAGTTCTACATTTTGAAGCATGGGCGACAGGAAGGAATCTGTCTACACTGGGCATTGCTTAAGCTAGGAGACCTCAAAGCCCACCCCCTAGGGATGGATGCACAGAGCCACACCTCTCAATAGTGCCACTCTCTATGCACTTATGGGGGCCAATACTAGCACACTAGGTATGCCTTATTCCTATGGAAGAAGCATATGCCTGTCAGCTTGCAAGTCCTCTACCAGTGTTGTGAAGGAGGTCTATCCAACTGCATGTTAGATAAAAAGCTGAAGCCTTAAGAAGCTGAAAGTCCAATCTGTGTAGTTCACTAGAGACAAATAATTTTCATCTGCTTTGTAACAAAGCAAAAACAGTTAAATCCAATTTTCCATTTTCTATTTCAAAGTACCCTGTAGAGGAGACACTACACACCCTCAGCTAAACCAGGTGATTGCAATGGGATAAATACATATGCCGTAAACCATGCACAGACCAAAAAGGAGAAGACTGGGTTTTCTACTACTTGCTATGACAGCTCAGTGATGAATATAAAACTGATTTAATCTCACATGAAATTCACTCTTGGCTTTCATCATTTCTTATATTTAGTGTAGAAAATTAAAAACACCCATCAACTTTATCTCATAGTCACAAATCTGCCTTGGAAAAGTAGCTTATGTTTATCTGTGGGAGAGAAACACGTAAACATGTCATCAAACAATAATCACTTAATGTACTTCAAGTTTAAGAGCAGGATAAATCAGTGAATGTTACTTATAACCAAAATGAGATTGTTCAGTATCATTAATATTAGTCCTTAAAATGTGGCCATTTGTGTACTATAAACATACATGTGCATATACACACACAAAACAATCTACTGGGAAATGAAGGAGAACTAGAGTCAGCACAAACTAGAACTTTCTGAGAAGCTCCACAAACCATTTCATCTTAGGTTCTCTAGGTACAGCAGTACTCTTAAGGAAAATACCCCCCCCCTTTTTTTTTCAAATTCATTTTTCTTCTTCTTTGACCATATAAATGTACCAGGCACTAGACTACACAATAAAGAGCCCCATACATCAGCAAACATTACTGGACCATGAAGATGCTCTCTATGGGGAGGGCTGATTGCTAGTCTGAAGTGGTGATGATGGTGGTTTCAGTTTATCAAGTCTCTAAAGACATTTGGTGTATCTTCTTGCACCCTCAGAAGAACCTCAGGAATCTGTTCACCAAGACTGATGTGTCATGGGGTCTGATCACCAGGGTTCCATCGCACTCACTTCCCACTTGCCGATCTTTGGCTCAACCGTGTAACGCTACATTCACCTCCTCTTCTGACAGAGAAAGCCTTGTTTTCTCTACCTCACATGTCACCATGTGCTTGGGTACACTTCCTGCCATTTCTTCCTCATGCTTTATGTTACCATGTCCCTTGCCTGCTACTTCCTTCACGGTTCTAGGGCTGACAGTTCTGAGAGGTACCTGACATCTTCAGAAAACCAAGGATTTTTCCAAGTGTTGATAAGGTTCACCACTGCAGTGGTACTCAAACAGTCTTCTGGTAGACAAAAAGCTTCCTAGCCGTGTCTGTTGTCTAAACTCATCTACAGGATCACAGTAAATGTCAAATGTGACTCACTTGTCACATGCTCAAGTCCGGACATAGCTTCAGCATGACTGGCTTGGTTATCCTGAACACAAGAAGCACTTTCCCATTTGGTTCCAACTCAGTTTACACTGTCAGCACATCTGCCCCTCAAGGAAGAATGGGTCTGATCATCATTCCATACATCCCAAACAAAGCTGTCTTTATTACAGCCATTCAGTCCAAAGACCCTAGACTCTGTGGTCTGCTGATTTCTTCATCATTCCTATCATTTAACTACTCTGTTCTGCTCATTTATTCTTGGCCTCTTCTTCCTCATACTCCAGTGCCATTTATTGCCAGCTTCATCCTTAACCGTTTAAGACTATGGAGAAGTCAGAACATTACCAAGATCTCCCTTTATCTTTCAGAGTCCCCTAAAATGAACCTATGACCCATGGCAATTGTTCAATGTCTCAGCACTAGTACAGTTTCAAGGATATTTCTCAATTGCTTTAATGCATGCAAGCATGGGTGTCTACTCCAAGGTCCGTTTGTATCTTCCAATAGGATCTGGACCATGAATGTACAGGGTCCCCCCAGTTGCTTGCTTATAAAACTATATAATTTGATGATCTTTTTTGTTTTGTTTTGTTTTTCAAGACAGGGGTTTCTCTGTGTAGTTTTGTGCCTTTCCTGGAACTCACTTGGTAGCCCAGGCTGGCCTCGAACTCACAGAGATCTGCCTGCCTCAGCCTCCCAAGTACTGGGATTACGGGCGTGCACCACCACCACCTGGCATGATGATTATTTTAATGTTGGTTGGAATAATCAGTTTCTTGGAAAACTGCAGGATCTGCTTAACCCTCGTTTTCCATGTCCATTATCTCCAGTCCCAAAGCTGGTCTGCAGGGATTGGAGGAAGCGGAAGTGGCAGCAGCAGCAGCAGCTTTCCCACGGACTGGCACAAAATGTGCTCCTGCTAGGCCAGGCCTGACAATAAAGTCCATAATCCCTATCCTGTGCCCTGCTCTATAGTAACATTATACAGCAGCTAATGAGTTTTTGATGAGGGCCTGAAAAGAACAGATTGCTTTGTGATTCAAGAATGTATTGTCGAGGTAATTCCAAAATATATAGCATCCCTCTGAGCAACAAATGACAGCATCACTATAGGGCGGTCCATGAGTCACAAATGGAAGAGAAAAATTAATTATTGGTTGGTCAAGAAACCAACCAACTTTTACTTTAAGAGTTACAATATGGGCTGGAGAGATGGCTCAGAGGTTAAGAGCACCGTCTGCTCTTCCAGAGGTCCTGAGTTCAATTCCCAGCACCTACATGGTGGCTCACAACCATCTGAAATGAGATCTGGTGCCCTCTTTAAAAAAAAAAAAAAAAAAAAAAGAAAAGAAAAAAAAGTTACAATATTTATTCAACATGTTGATGATAAAACATGATAATGGAGCAATTAAGAAAACAATTTTCTATAAGCAAGGGGCTTATCCAATGAGAACAATACAGAAATAATGCCATACTTTAGCTGTGAATCCAACTAAATGTAAATTTTCATTACCAGAAAAGAGACAATAATTCATATAATAAATCCAAAGAAAATAAATTATTACAAAATCATTGTTGTCACTAAATATGATTCAAAATTCAGAGACTCTGGATTATAAGACTGTCAAGTGGCTCCTATTTTTTAAATTATTTTATCATTTTATGTGTTTCACTTGCATGCATACATGTGCTCCTCATGTATACAGTGTCCACTGAAGCCAGAAGAGGGCATCAGACCTCTTGGAACTAAGGTTAGAGATGATTCTGAGCCTACATGTAGGTGCTGGGAATTGAACCCTGGTTCTCTGGAAGAGCATCCAGTTCTTCTAACTGCTGCTCCATCTCTCCAAAATCTCTACTTAATTTTTAAGTTATTATTGGTTAATTGGGACCTTTCATTTATTTGATGATGTTACATAAACAGTAGAGTAGGTAGTTTTAGTTAATTCAAGTGGCTAGTGCCCTTGTTAACTGAAAGCTAAGGACATTCTTTAGTGATTCAAAGAGGGTTGTCCACATCCTATGGCAAAACCCAAAAGCCCTGAGACAAGCTTTCACACTCTCATTAACTATCATACATTTTTCACTGCCATACATTTTCACCAAGATGGAAAAAGCGACCTACAAGAGGTCACCAGTGAAATCACCAAAAAGGGAATTTGACAATATTTTTAAAGACCTCCGAGAGAATCGTAACTAGAAAACAAGTCTACCATTTTCTTCTCTGACCTATCCTTTGGAAACCTACATGTATGGGGTCCACACAATGAACTGTTATGAAAAACGATGCATATAGTTATTATTAAACATCTGAGAAGTTGCATTCTAATGAGAAAAGAGCCCAAAACTCAGTCTTAAGGAAACCACTCTTGACACACTCGTTTCTCTGGGCAAGCAGCAGAAGCAGGAAAATGCATCTCAACAACACACAAGGAGCAGGAAGAGGGAGCAAGAAGCTGGGGCGGGGGGCTGTGGGCCCTTAAAGCCTACCAAGGGGACTACTTCCCTAAGCAAAAACACACCTCCAGAAGTGTCCATAACCTTCTCAGTGTCGTTAACTGGGGGCCAATTATTCCAATATATGAGCCCATTTCTCATTTCTCATCCAATCCGAAACACCTACATATACTACAGGTTTTCCTTATACCTACATACAAAGCTATGCTAAACTTGGATTTAAAAGTCGGAGATCACAAGACAAAGCCAGCCAATAGATTAAACATAGAGGTCAGGCAGTGGTGGCACACACCTAGCACTCGGGAGGCAGAGATGTGTCTAGATCTCTGTGCGTTGAAAGCCACCCTGGACTACATGAGACTGATTTTAGTCTTGGGGAGAAACAGAGCCAGGCAGTGGTGGCACACACCTTTAATCCCAGCACTAGGAAGGAAGTAATATGATTGGGCGGAGAAAGGTCTGTTAGGCATGAGAAAACAGGAACTAAGAGGTCTTTCAGCTGAGACTTTCAGCTCGAGCCTTTTCGGCTGGCCCCCTTTCGGTTGAGGGCTTCGACACATTGAGTCAGAGGATTCGTGGAGCTGGCGAGGTGAGGTATGGCAATGGTTTGTTCGTTCTTCTCTCTGATCTTTCAGCATTTACTCCAGTACCTGGTTCTGGGTTTTTTATTATATGACCATTTGAGCAACAATTGCCTGATAAGAGACAGTAATCGTAACATTATACTGCAACAAGAAGGAATATGAATGGCATCTCTCTCACTTTCCAATTTTTCATTTAATGTTCTTGGACCATTGATAACTGGAGATAAGTAAAACCTTAGAAAGCAAAACCACAGGTAACTGAGGACTCTCTTACATTATACTCTAAGCATAAAAACATTAAAATTAAAGAGACTATCAGCTTAACCAATAAAAATCACACAGAACTCCCAAATTCTTACAAGAATCACAATAGTGAAGTTCTTTGTGTGCCCTGGTGTTCTGTCTCCATCAAAAAAAAAATCATTATATGGAAATGATATAAAGAATTTCTCTGGGTTCAGCACTTAAGAGTACATTCTGGGTGGTGGTAGGAAGCAGAGACAGATGGATTTCAGAGTTTGAAGCTAGCCTAGTCTACAAAACTGAGTTCTAGCCAGGGCTATGCAGAAAAACCCCATCTTGAAAAACTAAACAAACAAAAAAGAGTACTTGGCTACTTTCTGCCCTTGCAAAGGACCCAAGATTGGTTCACAGCACCTCTGGCAAGTGGCTCATAAAGCCTGTAACTCAAGCAATAGGGAATCTTCTTGAAGCCTCTTTGGGAGTCTACATTCACACACACACACCAACACACAGACATGCATATACACATAATCCAAGATAAAATAAAATCTTTTTTTTAATGCTGTCACTTACACCTGAATTATTACTATGTAGTGAGGCAGGCTACCAAAACAAACAAACAAACAAACAAACAAAAAACATGCATTTCCTAGAGACACAGTGATAGAAGCAATTGGGTGCCAGAAATAAATACCCAGAGATGATAAAAATCTTAAGCTTTGACTAAAAGCTATAAAGTTAACAGCCTGTTTCCTCTTTGACAGCTTCTAAACTGTAACCTTTTGATTTTAAGAAAAATGGCTTTCCCTGGCAAGGCACTAATTAAGCCCAGTTGCTCACACCCACACAGAAAACAAGCCTTCAGTTTCACACAAGGCCAGGCTGCCACTAGCAAAACATTAAAATATCAAGGAAGATATGGTCTCTGGCTTCCAGGACCTTAATGCAGATAGACAGATAAGTCATTAAATAATGACAAGCTGATAAATCAATGCTATGAGTGGGTGACGGATAAAGACCTTGGGACATCTGCATCTTACTAATTCCTAAATGCTTATCCTCAAATTTGCTGTCTCTCCTAAACAGCAAACTTGCTCACCAACTATCAATGCAATGTTTTTCACTCAGATGTCTGAAAGGCATTTCAAAGGAAATGTGTCAAAATCAACTCCTGGCGCTCTTCCTCCAAATAATAATACCCCCGTCCTTCTACACCCTCTCTCAATTATAGCTACCAAGCCTTCAACACGCTCAAGCCAACAACTGTGAATCTGGAAATCCATTCTGTGTAGACCACATTTGGGATCCTAACTTATGTACATTTGTGTATTTGGTTTCGTGTGTGTGTGTGTGTGTGTGTGTGTGTGTGTGTGTGTATGGGAAGAGAACACACATGTGTAGGGTTGTATATGTATATGGGTGTTGAGGATCAAACTCAGGTACTCACGCTTATGTGGAAAGCACATTCCTGGCTGAGCTATCTCTGAAGCCCTGTTTTATTGTTTGTTTTTAAAACCCAAAAATTTTAGAAGATGCCAAAGGGAAAAAGGGAAATGAGTCATCAAGTTTACAATCCATATCATGACAAGTATTTAAGTCACTTAATTGAAAATCTATGTAGTCATCTTCAATTACTTGTTCTCACACACCACGTCCACTGCATTGATGAATACTGTCAACTCTATGGCCAGCCCCTCCTCAGGACTGCAGAGCAACCACTCAAGCCTATATGATCAGAGCCATTCACAGCATGGCTCTCCTGGGTTAGTGTTATTCCAGCAGTCTCCAGTGTAAGAGACCTGACTGAACCATTGCTTCATTCCAGTGTACTGTAAATATATGGGTCATACAAACCTGTCTACTCAGTTCACAAACCCTTCTGCCTTTTCCTTATCTGTCCAGGATAAATGCCAAATCCTTTTGGGCCATGTACAATCTGCTGTTCCATCCTTACTCCTAAAACTCTCCCGGACATTCTGCTTCATCGGCGTGACGCATTGTCCTTTAGTTTACTCTTTCCACTGCCTTCCTCTTGTATGACCTGCCTGGACCATCCTATCAAATAAGGGCAACCCTCCTGCCCCACAATCACCTACCATCTCAATTGACAATCACTTTCTATTCACACTTTTCCACTCATCAGTCATCTCTTCCCCACCAGAAACAAAACAGATAATACTTCTTTGCTCACTGCCCACCCCTCTCTCGGGCGCTCAGAATGGTGGCTGCTACATGACAGGCAACTGATACACATATTGTGAATGAATGAATGAATAAATACAGATGGAAGATAACTCTGGCCGGCTATGAGGAATGTTGGAAGGATTCTGATGACACGTAAATTAGTTTCATAAAAGATTTGTCTGTCATGGGAAAATAGCACTGCTTATACGCCCAATTTCCCCCACAAGAACATTGTTTGGGAGAGAATTATCATCCTAGCCGTGAGAATCCCAGAAAAGCCCCCATGGTCTAGAATAAGCTCGGGTCCAGAAAAGAAGTTAATTGCCACACTGGTCAGGAAATCGCACAGATGAGAAGTCATTGTAAGTCCACCACGCTCCTGAGTGATGTCCCAGTCTCATGTGCCCAGGGACCCCCTTGCCTGTTGCTGCTTCCATTCACTTTTGTTTCTCTCTTTCTTGCCCTAAGATCTCAGTTCCATTTCCCAGATGGGATGGCAGGTTTTAACTTATAAAAGACGGCGATGAGGAGGAAACAACATCTGAAGTCTAGGACCCCTCTCTTGACCCTGTCCTCTGTCCAGGCGGATCTCTTCTAGTGCCGCCTTGGTTGTGACTCCATAGTCCTGTGCCGTGACTATCACCTCTTTTCATGACTGGCAGTGGTCTCAAACACGTCTACATGTTTCTTAGCTCTGTTTCCCTTTAGAAAATGAGTTCCTTCTAGTAGAGCACATCTTGCCTCTTATCTCACAAAAAAATAGGAAAGTGAGAAATTAAATGAAACAGACATAGAAAGGCTTTTCTCTAGAGTAAGAAAAGTGCCAGACACAGAGATCACCAAGTAAATAAATTAATGAACCCAATTCAAATGAAAAACAACAACAACAACAAAAAAAACCAGATACTTTGCTTTAGAAGTTTAGACTCATTTCTACAACCTGTTTGATCTGTACATTTCCCGATTAGGATTCTTCTGCATAACAGTATCATAAACACAATGTACCCACGTTTCATTTATGTCTCTCTTGTCTTCAGGACAAGGCATTTCTGTGTTCCCGAAGCCTGGGAAAGGCTGCTCTGATGACACAGGGCTAGAAGGAATTCAACATAGGCAGGCAGGGGTGCTACCTCAGCCATGATCCAGGAGCACACCTACAGAAAAGACACGACGGGCCTTCTATTACCCAGCTCAAAGAGCAGTGCTTGGGAAGCTGTTCTAATCTGTGTTGCTGTGACAAATACCACGGCAACGGGGAATTTAGGAAAGAAGAGTTGGCCTGCAACTCCTGTTGGCACTCCAGGACTTCAAGGAAGTCAAGGCAGGAACTTATATCAACCAATTGTATCATACCCGTAGTCTAGAAGGAAGACAGAATAAACACACAATTCCTGTTTGCTTCCATTTAACTACTTTTGTCTTACACGGTTAGGACCCTCTGGAATGGGATGCTGCCACACTCTATCAGGAGGGTCTTCTAACATCAATTAAGATTAAAACAAAACATGATTATACAAGGAGCATTACAGAGCCAGAGCAGGCTGTATTTATCAATTTAGAATATGAAGAAGGCATTAGGTAAAGACAATTAATGAAAACAGGGGGCATGGATTGGAAAGACAGCAAGCAGTATTATATATATGGGAGGGCCTGAGGGTGGAAAGGGAAGGGAGGAAAGATGTAATTATATTATAGTCTAATAAAGTAAAAATAAAATACCCATACACATCAGTCAAGGATGGAAGAGAGTCATTTCAGCCACCATCCAGATTTTCATGCAGCTTATGAGACAAGATTTGTAACAGATTAATTTACAATAAAAGGAATAGGGAAGCATTACTGAGTTTAACATCAAAACTAAGTAGTAAGATTAAGTGAAAATTAAAATTTATTTATAGGTATGTATTATATATAACTATATATAATGTGTGTTAAGATCAGAATATATATTCACACATTGATTTTCAAATATATACTAGCACTGACAACAAGTTAATATTAACTTCATATAAGGAGATATCAGGGCTAAGTTCTTATTTTTCTATCTTTAATCAGGAAAATTCATTATCTCAGAAAGCATTTTTTTTTATTTTCTATTATTATTATTAAGAGATCTTCTATTCATTTTACATACCAACCACAGATTCCCCTCTCCTCCCTCCTGCCCCCCCCCAGCCTTCCTCCCCAACCCAACCCCCATTCCCTCCTCCTCCAAGGCAAGATCTCCCATGGGAAGTGAGCAGAGTACATTCAGTTGAGGCAGGTCCAAGCCCCTCCTCCCTGCACCAAGGCTGCACAAAGTGTTCCACCATAGGCACTGGGTTCCAAAAAGCCGGTTCATGCACCAGGGACGAGTCCTTATCCCACTGCCTGGGGACCCCTAAACAGTTCAAGCTAAACAACTGTCTTGTCTATCCAGAGGGCCTAGTCCAAGTACCATGGGGGCTCCACAGCTATTGGTCCACAGTTTATGTGTATCCACTAGTTTGGTTGGCCATCTCTGTACATTTTCCAATCATGGCTCGATGTCCCTTGCTCATAGAATCCCTCCTCTCTGTCATGAATTGGATTCCTGGAGCTCAGCCTGGCACCTGGCTGTGGATCTCTCCATCTGCTTCCATCAGTCATGGGGTGAGGGCTCTATGATGACAGTTAGGGTATTCAGCCATCAGATGGGAATAGGGAGAAACAGAGTGATAGGGAAGTTCCCAGAAATCCACAAGGATGACCCCACCTTAGACTACTGGCAATAATCGAGAGGGTGCCTGAACTGGCAGAAAGCATTTTTTATTTTAAACTCTTTATTATTTAAAAATTATTTTAAAAAAATCACTCACCAAAATTAATTAGACCCAAGCATTTTTAAATTTGCCAGTCCAAAGTCTTAAAATCCACAAATACAGGTGTGGCTTTATACATATACATGGATACTTGTGGTCCTTTGCATTCTTTAAAGAAAAGAGGGGTTGGGGATTTAGCTCAGTGGTAAAACGCTTGCCTAGCAAGCACAAGGCCCTGGGTCTGGTCCTCAGCTCTGGGAAAAAAAAAAGAAAGAAAGAAAAGAGCTGGGTGGTAGTGGCGCATGCCTTTAATCCCAGCACTCAGGAGGCAGAGGCAGTTGGATATTTGTGAGTTCGAGGTCAGCCTGGGCTACCAAGAGAGTTCCAGGAAAGGCATAAAGCTACACAGAGAAACCCTGTCTAAAGGAAAGATGAAGCATTTCTAAACTATCAAGTCCTGATACATCTAAAAGAAGTTACCTCATTATAAAACACCTTAATTCTTTAAAACAGACTTTGTTCCATCTCCTAGTCATACTGACTGCCAGTTCAAGATACACATACATGGTGATGGCTACTTAAGAAATATGACTAGTGATAAAAATCCCCAATGATTTGACTTTAATATTTTAGCACTACTATTCAATTTTTCATACTAATCTTTTATGGCTGTCCTTTCCTAGAGGCTAATAAACATAAAGGGCAAGCTATTAGTAGAAATCGTGAAGAGAGACACTGTGGTTTCATTATCACTTCTCAGATACTATTTGGGAGATACAGAACAAGTCCCTAATGGCTTTACCTCAGCATCTGCAGTGTGTGCGTCAGTTGCTAGGCAACATGGAAGTCAAGGATCCAGTATTAGGCCTCCTGCACAATGAGCCAGCTTAATACTCATATGAATACTAACACATAACCTTAATAAACTCTTGTTTTCTTTGGGAGATTGAATAAATTATTCAATGTTAATTATTAAATTTTATCCAGTAACCTTAATAACCTTCTTTCACTGCTTCCCAGTGAAAGAAGAAGTAAAAATGGTAGATGTTCTCATTGATTTCTGTCAACTTGACACAAACTTAGATAGATCAGGGAAGAGGGAATCTTAATTGAGAGAATGCTTCCACAAGATCAGCCTGTAAACAAGTCTGGAGTATTGCTTTGACTAATGATGGATGTGAGAGGGTGCAACTCACTGTAGATGGCACCACCCCTGGGGAAATGGTTCTGGGTTAAGAAAGGAGGTTGTGTTCTTGAGGAAGCTGGAGATCAATCTACCTCAAAATCCAGCTCTACCATTCTTGGAAATATCCCAAAGGACTCTGTATTCTACTATAGACATATTTACTCATCTGCGTTCATGGTTGCTGTATTCATAATACCTAGAAATTAGAAATATGAAATTCATAAGTAAATGGATTTTTGTTTTTTCATCCAGGAGTTACTTCTATCCTGTTATCAGTAACACCAAGGAAAGCAAAACAGGAAAACACACGTACCTCAAGACCACCAGAGAAGAAAATGATTTACTAGAGAATTATAAGGAAAGAGAAAAATTACAAGGAAATTAATGGAAGAATCTTTTCTCCCAACATACACACATATGAACATACATGCATATATACTCCCAGTAATCTGAGATTTATTTCTTAGCCTTCAGGCTTTGTTATACCTGGGCATAGTAAACAGAAACTGCCTAGTTAAGCTAGGAATCAGAGTCAAATCCACAAGCTCACTGTGATGCATACAGTACCTGAACTTCTCTGGGAATCATTTCATCATCTGAAAATGAAGAGCAATGCTCCCCAAAGTGAATTTTGAAAACGAGGTGAAATGATGCACCTGGAAACGTTAAACCACAAAAATACCAACCACTGCTCCATTCAAAGGGGGCGTTTCAATGAATAAGACTCAGTCATCAAAAATAAAAAAGAAACTAAAAAACATTAATGAATAAAGGATTTCATATCAGAAATTCACTTAGACATTAGATTGTTGTATTAATATTACTATCAAAACAATGCTGGGTGTGGACTAATAAATATGGACTTAAAAATAATCACAGGGAAGTACTTACAATGAGCAAGCCTCTTAAGATTTTAGGCGTTTTTCCATTAATTCCTCCAGGTGTGTAAGAATAGAAATAAAGGAGCAAAGGTACAAATGTAAGCCTGTGAATGATGTCTCAGGCATTGCCTCCTTGTGTTTTCCTCACTGGAATTTTGTGATCACATATGCCTTTAAAACAAGGAGAGGCTGGGAGAAAGAGGAGGGAAGGAGGAAGGGAGGAGGGAGAAAAAGAGGAGAGGAGGGGAGAGGAGGGGGAGAGGGAAGAGGAGGAGGAGGAGAAGGAGCCACTGTTGCATCTGGGAGGTTCAAAGCATCCTGAGTCCCCATATATAAACTATATCTAAGCTATCTAGGGTTATATCCCAAATGCTATCAACAGTCCTGGAAGCTAGAAGTTGAGGAGCCAACATTGGCAGGTTTGATCTCTACAGAGGTCTCTCCTTGGCTTGTGGATGGCTGTTTTCCTGCTGTGTCCCGACATAGACTTTTCTCTGAGCATGTGTGTCAGCAGTGTGCCTTTGTGTCCTCTTCTCGGGAGGCACCAGTACTCCACTTTATGACTCACACTATGACCTCATTATCCCTCATCACATGCTGAAAGGCCCCGTTTCCAAATACAATAACCTTTGAAGGTACAACACATGGGCTCCTTTGGTCCAGAAACGTCCACTCCCTACTTTGTCAGTAGAACACTAAAGACTACAGATTCTTTGCCATTCTACTAGTTCCATACACAGATGGCCCAAAAGCTCCTCACAAAGAAAGAGGAAGCAAGCACAGATAGTCCAGATAAATGATGCCAGTGCTGACAAACAGTAACACGGCGGAGGGAACACAAACTCTGAGCAAAATGAACTAAAAGATGAACCCTGGAGTGTACAGCTGTTTTCAGGAAGTAATTTGGCACTGACTTGAAACTCTATTATCAAAGTCCAAACTCTGGGCAGGAAAATGGCTCAGCAAGTAAATGTGTTTGCCACAGAAACCCAAGGACCTGCTCAATGCTAAACACTGACAGACATGACAAAGACCTGTATCTAAGAGGGTCTCCTTGCCTGCCCATCCAAGTCTAACAAAAGGATCCCAGGCAGCCATTGTTAACAATAGGATTAGACTTGTAACTGGAATGGTTGAGAAGCCAGACTTGTTTACTAGCTACACTGAGAGCCTGCTCTACCCCCTCACACAACTGTCAAGTCCACCGAAAGTAATAAGCACTATTTTTCAAAAATAGGAAACAAAAGCAAAGTGAAATAACATTCCCCAAAACCCATATTTAAAATATGGAGGGGCAAAACAGCTAAAAGCACTCCTTTTTCTTGCAAAGGGTCCCAGCACCCACACAGTGGCTCATAACTGTCACTCTAGTCTCAGGGGATCTGACACCTTCTTTTGGTCTCCCCAGGCATTGCATGCCTGTGGTACTCTTACATTCAAGCAAATCACTCCGACATAAAAATAAAAGGAAAACCTTAAAATATGGAAAATCTGCAGCTCTTGCCCTGCTTGTCCATCAACCCTGCTACTGTTATCCGCAAAATGAAGAATTAACTGGTGCTTCTGATAAGTGATGACAGGCTGAGAAACAGGGCAGAATGGCCTCAAAACTAAAGCAAAATTTCTGAACACTGTGTACAAACTCACGCAACGTGAACGAGATAATGGATTTCCTTGGGAAGTCTTAGGACAAGCGATCATTACTCTTTCTTTTATGTAGCAAAACTAATGAGCACAAGTCAAAAGCAAACCCTTCTCCTACATCCTTGAAGGAAGGAGTAAGAGGGCATAAAATCTATGCCCTAAAGGGTTTCAAAGTCCAGAGAAGGAAGCGAACTCAAGAAGGCAACTTCAAAAGGTATTAATGAGTACATGGCTGGTGGCAAAGACTAGGATCACAAAGTTGTACGGGGCTCAGATTCATACACAAGAAAAGACACTGATTTCAAAAAGCTGATTTCTACTTTTCCTCCAAGTCAGTGACATAATGATACAGTTGAAAGTAAAAAAGTTGAATCTTCCATGGGCCAACATCAATAGGACCAGATATGTGACTCTACAGTAAGTTTTCACCAAAGACAATATTGTCCTATTCTTGATGAGGTGCATATGTGAGGCCATGTCCAGAAACAAGCAAGCAGGTCGGTGGGCTCTGATTGGATGAACAGTTTAATCAATGGTTGGATTTAAAACCTGAGCTGAACATTAAGAAATGATGAGAGTGTAGATTATGGGGCTTGTTAGGATGTCCTTGGCAGCACGTCCTTATGGGCTATATCTGCATGGGCCTTCCTGACAGTATTCCTTACTACTTCCTGTCTACCATGATGTGAACTGCCCTCACCACCCTCTTTGTCCTGATAAGTGGAGACTCTTGGAACCAAGTAAAATAAACCTTCCTCCTTGTGAGTTATTTATGATCTGCATTCTGTCACAGCTGTAAGAAAAGTAATTAACACATTAGAGGATAGAAAGAGTTTATGATGTGGGTTATACCTTGTGTAAAAACTATCAATAAGCATGAATAAATTTTACATCCTTTGGAATTTTACTCAAAAAACTGTATTTCTGAAACAGCTTTAATAAAAATATGAAAACAAAGAATTCAGGTTTAGTATTCAAGAATGTGTTCACAAGTCCACAAGCTACTTACATCACATCTCATTCAAAGGCACAATTAGACAAATTGAATCTCAGGCCTCAGAATCAGGAAAAGCCTAAATTCTTCCATAATAATAAACTAACTTATTCTAAATGGGCATCACTGATGTAATGATCAGGTTTCCTTCCTTTTTCCTGGCTGTCAGCATATTTTAGACAACAGCATCCTAACCTGCAGGCCAAAATCCCATAGAGGTGTGTTCAACTAAATTTGGAGGTCATGAGAAAACTGGAAACAGTAAAAGGTTTCTGAATACACAATGACCAAAATTAGTTCAAAGTCAGAAGTTCAATGGATCCAAAATGTTTCTGGCAGTGCTTGACCATCATGCATTTGGGGACCTAACTGCAACTTGGTTCTGAGCACTGGACACATACATTTTGCACTGTGTAGACTATCATGCCATACAATGTCAATGAACATTGCCTGAAATACCTTGGCTCAAGATTACTGTATATTATAAATTTTGGTGTTTTTGTTGAATATACAAACTGTTTTTCTCTCATAGAAACCTAAGAGTTTAATTTACAGGAATCAGAGACTTTGGATATTTTCCTACTATAATTCTTCAGAATGTGTCAAATCAATAGAGCTTTAGAGTCTACTCTGAGAAGATTTGGTTTTAAAAGTTTATGTGTGAGTTGTTGAGCATCATGAAAACATGGTTCATTGTATTCTGGGTAGGGTTGATACAGAATTTTCAACGATTTCTGAAATGATCTTAAATATACTTCTGCCATGTTGGGGAACATATTTAGGTGACATGGCAATCTCAGAATTGATTTCAAGATCAAAATATTGATTAACTCTAAAACTTGTTACAGATGCTCTGGCTCAGCAGAATTAAATGTCAGCCAAGATTTGGTTCTTTCTGTAACAATAAGGCATCTATCTCATTAGTATGTAAACTTGCTTCAAAGTTACAGTTATAATAATAAATAGCTTTAAAATACATTTCTTTTTATCATCAGTAAATATTTGCTTCATATATGTGTCTTATGATTCTATGTACTGACATATCCAAGGTCATGCAAATACTTCTTGAGAGAAATAGGGTTACATGTATACAAAGTCTAAGGAGCTTTGTTTTAAGACAAAGATATTTTTGTCTATTTTCATCTACCTTGTTACATAAACACACAGAGACACACATGGGTGAGGGGATTCATTTTTTCCTATTAGATGCTAGTTATTTGAGTCTAGGGACTTGTACATGCCAAGCGCACACCCTGCTGCCCATACTGCTTATCCTCACACACAAAGGAATTTAAGGAGATTTTAAAAATACAGTCATGGCCACACTAGGGATACATCCTGACAAACATGTAGGTTAGTAATTTCATGACTGCAAAAAGCACGGAATATACCTCTAAAAGCCTACATGGTACAACCGACTATACACCTAGGCCATCTAGTAGAAGGTGTTTCTAGAGCTCTGATGAGCAGAGTGACAAAAGATAAATCAGGCACAAGAAACAATTATGCACTAAAAGTAGCAGAAATGTGAGTGTTTATAGGGTTAGGAGGAGCAGAGTAACATATTAAATCAAGCATAAGAAACAGTTATTCATCAAGTTAAGTGGCAGTGTGAGCTAAATGGTGCTGCTATGTTAGCCTACCTATGGTTTCTCAGGAAGCTCTTTCTCTTTATAGGAAATATACTAAAATATCAGACAAAGTGCAGAAAATACCTAAAACTAGTAACTTTATCTGCCACCACTATCATCACATTTATGTGCTGTACAAAATGCTAAAGCTACAACAACATCAGTGCACACACAAAGTATGTTACACTCTGACTTTACAATACCTATAAACTTATTAGGAAACAGACTTTTCCAGCTCTACTATACTCCACAACCCAATATATACACACACTGGGGACAGAACTCAAGGCTGCATGAATACCACCAATGTACTATATCCTCAACTCAACTATAATCATAAGGCCTACTACTATAAACATAGCCTACGGTTGACAAAAGTATCTTGATATGGCATATGAGAGTGTCAGCTTTCCATCCCTGTGACAAAACACTGAAGATAAATTAAGATTTATTCTGCCTCACAGTTTCAATGGCTTAATTACACTGTTGCTTGGCTCCATTGTTTCTGGAGCTTTGGAAAGGCAGAATGTCACCGTTGGGAGACCTTGGTAGAGCAAAACTGCTCACTTCATGATGATAGTAGCCAGGAAGCAGAGAGAGATGAGGCCAGAGTCACATAATCCCTTCAAGGACATCCTTGCAATGATGACTTATTCTAATAGGACCTCACCTTATAAAGATTTCATCACCAACTAATCAGCAGCGCTCATGGGGGCTCACAGAGACTGAAGCTATGGGCACAGACCCCATGTGGGTCTGAGCTAAGTCCTCTACATATACGTTATGACTGTGTCGCTTGATGTTCTTGTGGGAGTCCCAACAATGGAAGTGGGGAGGTCTCTGACTCTTGCCTGCATTTGTGACCCCTTTCCTCCTACTGGGTGGTCTCATCCAGCTTTTATACGAGGATTTGTGCCCGGTCTTACTGTATCTTGTTAGGCCATGTTTGGGAGCTATCCCTGAGAGGTTTGCTTGCTTTCTTTTCTTTTCTTTCTTTTTTTTTCTCTTTTAAGGGAAACAGAAGGAGTGGATGTGGGGGAGATGGGAGGTAGGGAGGAGAGACAGAGGAGCGAAAGGAGGAACTGCAGTCAGGAAATAACATACGTTGTTGTTTTTAAATAAGTTTTCATCACCTCCCAGTGAATTATTAAGCTCTTAGCATACGAGCCTTTGGGGAGCAATGAAGCTCCAAACCTTAGCAGTAAATAAAACAACTATAAAAATAACACACAAAGTAGTGTATGTGATGTGGTTCGAAAGAAAATGGTCCCCAAAGGGAGTGGCACTATTAGGAGGTGTGGCCTCTTTAGAGTAAGTGTGGAGGAAGTGTGTCACCATGGAGATGCTGTGGAGGCAGACTTAGAGGTCTCATATGTGCTCAAGCCATGCCTAATGAGACAGTTCATTCCCTGTTGCTTTGGATCAAGATGTAAGGATGTCTGCCTGCATGCTGCCTTACTTCCTGCCATGACGATAATGGACTAAATCTCTGAACTGTAAGTGGGCCACCCCAATTAAATGTTCTTCCTTCTAAGAGTTGATATGGTCATGGTGTCTCTTCACAGCGATAGGAACTCAACTAAGACATGATGAAACACTGGTTTGCATACCTGATTCTTGAGTTAGCTCTACAGCTAACTGCCTGACTAGGTTATCAATATACATAAAAGAAACATGGAACTAATTAAGAGCTTATAAGTTTGTACAAGGTTTTAGATAAGAAAGTTACTACAGAATATAGCATCAATACTTCAGAAATGTTCTTGGACATTACTGTATTTTCACATGAAATATTTATTTGACATTCACATATGTTAATCAGTATGCTTGTCTAAGTTAAGCCCTTAGCAAGGGGCATACTAATGCTTCCTCAACACCCAGGAGCCTAGGCAGATACCTAGGGTAAAATCTGGCATGCCCAAACTCTAAATGGGTCTGCATGCATGTCCACGTCCTTTTTAGACAATACCTGCTCCTGACTTCCTACCTACATGCTGAAGTGTTCCTTGGAGGTACTAATACACAGCAGTTTTCTGTTGTTATCAACCATGATTTCCCCAACAATAGCGAAGGCTACACCCATAGAATTAGCCATGGTGAATAGTTTGACAAATACAATAATAAGAAAAAGGGCACAGGACCTCGTAAGACACATCCTTCCATGTTGTTGAGCTCACTGGAGAACAAAGGTGTTGGTTAAGCAGCAGTGCTCATGGCTGGCCACTGCATGCCGACAGATGTTGCAGTGGAGGAAGAATCACAAGCCATGATTACCTTTCTAGAGCTTTATTGGGAGAGAGAGGGAGGGAGAGACACAGAGACAGAGAGACTGCTCGGAGGGAAGAGAATATGGAAAGAGAGAGTGCAGAAAGAGAGGGCACAGAGAGGGCACACCTGCCTTTTAGGCTGGGATGCCGTTGCAGGCTAGTAACATATTTAAGGACATCGTTCCAAAAGGTGGCCCCTGCCAGGGTCCACGGATGAACCTGAGCAGACAATGGTATAGAAGAAGGGGGGAAAGTCCAGGGACCTCAAGAAGTTTCACAGGGAAATGATATTAACAACTAAGATAAAGCCCTTTCTTGTGATATTTTGGCAAAGAATCTGGTTGTTTTTTCTTGTCATAAGAATTTGCTGCACACTCACTGAAGAATGTAGGCCTACTTAATTTCATTAGCAAAGGAGATTTCAAGGATACTTAATATTGACTGTGTCATGTGGTTATCACTGATCACTCTTATGCAGTTCTACAATGAAAAAGAGCAAGTGACCCCAAAAGAATACAAAATGTACAGTTAGAGGAGAAAAAGGACACCGGGACATTTAATGTTGGAGTCATGTGCTCAGCTCAAGGAGAAGAAAGGATTAAAGAAAGGCCTAATGCTAAATGAAATAAAGGGAGTGGTTCCCTCAGGGGGAGACCCCTCCCAGTAATCCTGTGGCTTGTGAAAAGAACAGGACTAAGGAATTATCTGTTCCTAAAGAGCAAAAACAAACCAAAGCTAATGCCAATGTCATTAAGGTGGGCCAGGTTCCAAGAAAGCAGAAGAAGCGGCAACTGCAGCCACATGGATCTCCAAGTGGCTTTGACTTTAATAGGATACAGGAACGAGGGGCTGTGGAGTCTTCCTCCAAGGTAAGACATGTGACATGCAGCAGAAGAGAGCCTGCCCCGAGGTCTGAAGAGGCCACTGTGTGAAGGTCTGAAGGTGAAGTCTGCATTGAGTTGGAGACACCAAAATGTTGTAGATAACAGCCATCTCGACAGAGTCCCTTGTGGAGGAGAGCTGCAGACAGGGCATAGAACCAACCCGAGAGAGAAGTGTGTTGCAGTCAACAAAGCTGGAAAGAATGGGAGATCTGAAACGTCTTCTAATAAGCCCATTGGCACCATCAACAGACATATGGGATTTGGAGTCTGGCCTGCTGGGTTTCACTCTTCCTTTGGTTTAGTATTTTCCTTACTGCCCCATTCTTCCCTTTGGAATGGTAATACAGATTCTATATAACTGTATTTTCAAGGTTTTAACTTGCCTTTTGATTTTGCAAGGGTTTACAACTGAGGTACTGCCTTGCGTCTCAAAAGAGACCTTGGATTTTAATTTAAACAGTGTTAAGACTGCAAAAGACTGTGGAGTCTTTTGAAATGGACCGAATGCATTTCAATGATATACGCCTATCATTGAAAGGATGAAAGGCACTAGGTGGTCAGCGGAAGAGTCACAGCCACCATGGCAGAACCCAATATTAGTTTTTAGAGCTTTAATGGATGGAAAGGAGGGGGAGGAGCCAGGCCTGGCTGGGGAGGGAAACAGGGAGCAGAGCAGAGAGGAAACAGAAAAAGGGAGAGTAGGGGTCCGCATCCAACTTTTTAAGGCTGGTACATAGTCGCCTGCTGATGACGTAAGATGTTAAACCCGGAAGAGTGAGAGCAGGATCCTAACTATCAAAATGGGGCCAGGAAGTGAAATGTGGTTGTCCGACTGATAATGCACCCACCTCAAAGCTCATATATTTGAATGTTTGCTTCCTAGTTAGTGTAACTATTTTGGAAGGACTAGTAGGCACGGCCTTAGACCATGCCAGGAATAGTCTGATTCTCTTGCTGCCTCCTGCTTGTGGGTCAAGATGTGAGCTCTCAACTGCTGCTCCAATACCATGCCTGCCTGCCTGCATGCATGCATGTCACTGTACTCTTTGCCATTGGGCCATGGACTCACCCTCTGAAAATGCAAGTGGGCCCCAAATAAATGCTCTCTTTTATAAATTGGCTTGATCATGGTGTTTCTTTAGAGCAACAGAAAAGTAGCTAAGCCTTTATTTAAAAAAAAAAAAAAAAGAAAAAAGAAACAGCTTTAAAAAACAGTTAACATAGTTGTGACTTATAAATGATACTAATGTTCAGAGTATATTTTATTTTTTTATATATGAGATTATCTCAGTTTATCTGGAAATTTTACAAGAGTGCCATTATATTTTAAACACCAGTAGTTCTGTGACTTTTTAAGTGGATGTATCCCTAATATTTGTTCAAAAATCTCTAAATTCTGACTCTTATTACACTTTACTAGCAGTCTATATACAGTGGTCTTAATAGCATTTTATTAAAATACTGTCCAGTAACAAATAATAACCTCTAAGACAAAGTTATTAATAATGTTCCCATTTGATACTATGCTAGACTCTTCTAATGGTAAAAATACAAACTACCTTCCAGTAAAATGATCAGCAGGAACAATTTTTTGCATTATTTCAGTGGAAGTAACTTACACACAGTCAGATGAAATAGCTCGCTATAGCACGGATACTATAGAAACATTTCTGTCTAGTATACTCCCAGAGAGGTTCTGGGGTTTTTCTGTAAAAATGTTTACGGAACTTGACATGCTAGAAGAACTCAATGATGCTTCAACTTTTACATCAGTATCTGTGTAATCCCTGCCTTCTTGAGAGGCTGTGGTCATCCAGGGTAATGTCGAAAGTATCAAGCAACAATGACTTTTCCAACAGCAGAATGTCTCAAAATAAACTGGTTCAAATGTTACTGTGGCGATGTTTTATGTTTGAGCACTTACAAACCCACATCACAATTTAATGGAGGGGGAAAAAGCCATTCATGTCTTTGGGGATTTGAGAAGAGCAGCAGTACACTGTATGAGATTCCAATCGTCATGTCCAGTTGTTCCGAACACAAACTGGGAACCAATAGTAAAAATTGGTGATGTTTCCTGGGAAAGGAGTGAACACTCTCCATGTCCCATCTCACTCTGCACCACTGAAACATGATCTCAACATGAGCTAGAAAACAGGGGTTTGAGAGCCACTGCTCCAAACATGGGCCAAGAAAAACTCAAGGGATTTAAAAAAATAATCCTTTAGTTTGGAGTAGAGCTACTTTCTTAAAGAAATACTGATGAGAAACAGAGATAAAAGCTGGGCAGGCAGTGATGGAACCAGCAGACCTGAAAGTGTCCTTGCTAGAGGCCAGGACACCAGAAGTGAGTTCTGTTTCCTGGCTTCCTGTTTTCTATCCTTACTCCAACTGTAAGCTACAGGACAGGTGAGCAGAGTTGAGAGGAGACATCTGAGTCCTGCAGTGGAGCCAGTGGTAATGAGCAGCACATACCCCACCCCATTCTTTATCCCATAAGTCCTTTTAAAAGCTCCCAGATTGGCAGCTCAGCATGTCATCCCAGGACACCCACTCCTAAGAGAGAGGATGTATATATTCTACTGCTTGCAATTATGTGGCAATAACCAAAAACATTTATTGAGTGAACACTGTTATGTTTAGCGCTGTTTTTAGCCATCCAGACACCTATTAACTAACCATGATGCACTCGGATGTGGAGACTGGTCCAAAACAGGTTAACTAAATCATCAATGTCATTCAGATTCTTAACAGAACAGGTTTTGCATCCAGGTCAGGCACTCTGACTTCTGAGAGCATGCTTATACCTTCTCACCACTTTGCTTCCCATAGCTTGGATCATTTGTTTATTTAGACATTGATTTATCATTTCTTGGGGGAGTTTCTATCCCTGCCATAAATAACTGGTTTCTAAAGACAAAGGAAAGAAATCTGAGGAAGATAGAGGCTCCTAGGAAGTAGTAGTCAGTCCACGATTGTTACCTCAATTCCCTGGCTGGATGTGTTAATTCCACCAATCAAGAATATGGCCACTACCACAATTCTGAAGCAAGCTCTAATTAAACACTGGCCAAGTGGATAGGCTCTGGCCAGGTCCATCTCTAGGTTTCCAGAAGATGGCTCTGAATCAGGGTTTACAGCAGCTTAAGTATTTCCCATCAGGTGCAGTCAGAGGCATGCATACATCCTGATGTATCTCCAGGCTACACCGAATCAGGGGCAAGCGTACATCCTGACATACTTACTGCCTGTGAACCTCCCGCCCACATGTGATTAAACTGATCAAATGCAGATGGGTCAAACCACCTTGTCGAGGGCAGTGAAAACATGTGGCTTGTTTTCTCCATAAACAATAGCCTCCAGCATTTCAGGATCTATCTGTTCTCCAGCAAGGGGCTTGCAGATTAGAGGCATTTTTGTTTCACGGATTTCTTAGGCATAGTAGTTAAAGCTTAAAATGTAACTTTGGCTCTCACAGAAGACTGTAGGGAAACGTGCACCCAGGAATGATTGTACAGCAGGCCACCCGAGAGCAGCAAGGATGTGAAATAGGAACTCTGAAATACATTTCCTACTCTAAGGAAAGAAAGCCTGTAGGCAGTGACCGGGGTTCAGTAGCAGGGTGTAAGCCTGTAGAGAAGGTTCAAAAGTACTGTTGCCTCTAGGTCCTATAGAGGACCTCAGGACTAACTACTGTAGTTCATAGAAAAGCAGAATTTAGAAGTCTGACCTAAAATATACTGTGATGTAGGACAGAAGGCACAGCCTCCCTGACTAAAGATTCCCAAGTTGCAGTCTCAGGAACCTCTGTACCTGCTGGCCATCTTTATTTCAATATATGTCCCCTCTCATCTTTTTCTTACATTAAACAGGAAAGGGGATTTTGCAGGTGTGAGTCAGGTTTGGAACCTTCACAAAGGGAGATGATCTTACATAATCTGAGCTCAATCCAATCATCTAACCCTAATGCAGAAAGCAAAGGCAAAAGAGTCATGTTCAGCACAGGACAAGTAGAGAAGCCAAGGCGGAGGTCAAGCAGAGCATCACAAGGGGTAAGAATTTACCCAGCCCTTGTTGCTCTATAGGACAGAAGGGGGCGGGGTGGACCACAACCAAGGAATGCAGGTGGGTCCACAAAGCTGAGAAGGAACATAAAGAAATGGGGACCATAAGACTAAAGGGGCATTTGATAACACCATACTCTAGTGTATATACACTGTTTATCACTAGGGTCTTCCTCTGCTACACCCATTACTCCATTCTAATCACAAGACCAAACTCAGATACTTCCCAGTGTAGAGACTTCCATAAATCATCTGACCAGTCCCTTCCATACCTGTTAAGATCAAAGTCAAGAAAGCTCCGAAAACCGACACAATCCAGAAAAGCCTAAGGTGCTGTTATGAGTAAATAGAGTATGGGATCTCAAACAGAATCTTGGGACAGGAGGCACCACTAGGAATAAGCCAAGGAAATGTGAGTAAAGTAATGCAGTTTAGTTAATGATGTGTACGTTTCAGTTCATTAATTGTAATAAGTCTATCATATTAATGTAGACTGTTGTTAACATGGAAAACTGTATATGTATAACTCTTTGGGCTGTAAAAGCTTTGTAACATTTCTATACTTCTAAAGCTGTTTGAAAATATGATATTTGGGACTAGCACATTGGCAACATCTGATTTTTGATGGGATACATTCCAAGGAAGGAGAAGTTGAAGAGTCATTGAGTTCTTCTAGTATGTCAAGTCAGGTGAACCTTTTTACAGAAAAAGCCAAGCCCAGAACCTCTCTGGGAGTCTACTAGAGAGAAACGTTTCTGACCTCGCACCCTCCCTATAGGAAGCTGTTTCATTGCTTCTGATTGTGGAAATGATTTCATGAAATGAAGCACAGGTAGAGTCAACATAACAAAAAAGGATTCAAGGACACCACATACAGTTCAAGTCTCTGCACAGGAAAGGAGACAGAAAGGATGGAAACACAACTATGGAGGAGGAAAGGGTTTGCACACTGTAAGTTGGATATGTGGTTAAAACATGTTTTAAGTTCTTCAAACCCAGTAACAACAACAACAACAACAACAACAACAACAATAATAACATCAATCCCTGGGAACGCACTGGCCCATGCAGGCCAGAGGATCAGGTAGGTGAATTTCATTCTTCCTCTTGTCTTCCAATTACAACCCTCCTGCTTATCTCCAGCTTTGTAGCGGACCACCTGTGGAAGCCTCTGCTTCCACTCTACAGCCATTCCCAGGGGATTACCCAGATCTTTTTCTACAGCCTCCCTTCACTACCCCATCCCTTCTCTCAAACACCAACTCCCTCAGACTCTCCCTGGAAGCCCAGCAGCTACCAGCTGGGGAACCAGGTAGGTGATCTCTATTTTCTCCCTTCTCTTCCAATTCCAACACCCCAGTATCACCCCAGGCTTGTTGCAGACCACCTGCTAAGGTCTCTCCTTCTTCTCTGTCTCCACTCCCAGGGGTCTGCACAGATCCTGTTGGAACACCTTGCTTTCTCCCCTCCTGTAGGCCTTCTCAGCCCACCACCATTCTAGCCCATCCTCATTCCTGCCTATCAGCTCCCAATACCTAGAAATGCATTCTAACTGGAACCCCCAGGAGCCACACCTGGCTGGATCTCAGAAGCATTCCCTACCAAGCAACCCACAGCCATAATACTCTCCTAAGAACAAACCAGAGAGGACAGGAGCAATGAGCTAAACACCCACCAACAAACACAAGACCAGATATCAGCACCTAGACTTACAATCATCCCAAACCCTGGTGCCTAGATGCTAGGGTAAAAACACAACCAATATATACAGCCAGGATGAATACATACACACACACACACACACACACACACACACACACACACACACAGCGCCACTAGAGTCCAACAACCCTACATTAAGCCCTGTACTATAGTGGAATCAAAATATGCTCAAGGATCTTAAAGAGGATATGAATAAATTCATTAATGTAGAAAACTGTTAGGGGCATGAAAGTAGAAAAGAAATTAATAAATAAAGCCCAAACTGAGGGGGAAATGGAAAATTTAGGAATTCAAACTGGAACCTCAGAGGCAGGACTCGGCAACAGACTATAAGAGATAGAAGAAGGAAGCATAGGCACTGAAGACAATATAGAAGAAACAGATACCTCAGTCAAAGAAATGTTAAATCTCAAAATAATCCAGGCACATAACATCCAGGAAATCTAGGATACTATGAAAAGACCCAATCTATGAATAATAAGCATAGAGGAAGGAGAAGATCCTAAAGTCAAAGGCACAGAAAATATTTTCAACAAAAGCAAAGAAGAAAAATTACCTCAACCTAAAGAAAGACGTACCTATCAAAGTACAAGAAGCATACAGAACTCCAAATAGATTGGATCAGAAAGGAAATTCCCCACAGCACAGAATAACCCAAACACTAAATGTGCAGAACAAAGAGAGAATGGTAAAAAGCTGCAAAGGAATACAGCAAAGTGACATATTAAGGCAGCCCTATTAGAATAACACCTACATGTTCAATAAGGAAAACATTCACCCATTGCTCGTGGGAGTGTAAACTTGTGCAGCCACTATGGAAATAAGCAGAGTGGTACCTCGGGAAGATGAGAATCGATCTACCTAAAGATACAGCTAGACCACCACTCTTTAGCATAAACCCAAACGATTTTTGATCCTATTACAGAAACATTTGCTCAACCTTGCTCATTGCTATTCTGTTCATGATAGCCAGAAACTGGAAACAGCCTCGTTGCCCCTCAGTGGATGAACAGATAAAGAAAATATGGTACATTTCCACAAAGGAATATTAACCAGCTGCTACATTATAAAATCACGAAACGGACCTGTAGAACAATGAAACAGAATAGACAACTCAGACACAAACCCAAGACCCTACAGCTGCTACCTGATTTTGGATAGCATCTGCAAAAATATGCATCATAGAAAAGACGGCTTCTCCAATAAATGGTGCTGGCAAAACTGGGTGTCCACCTATAGAAAATTAAACTACACCTACTTCTCATCTTGGATGATAATGAGCTTTAAATAAACAAAAGACCTTACTTAAAGAAACTCTAAAACTGATTTACAAAAAAGAGTAGGGAAACCACTTCAAGACATAGGCAAGCACCTTCTAAGTAAGGCTGCATTGTCCAGGAAGTAAGGACAATTACTGACATGAGATTTAGAGGCTTCAATACAGCATAGAAAACAGTCAACCAAATGAAAAGACAGCCTACAGAATGAGAAGAAGTCATGCTTGGTCTACCTTCTGCAGAGGATTAAGATCTAAAATTTACAAGGAAAACTAAAAAAACAAAACAAATTAAAAAAAAAACACCAAAAGAAAAAACCAAACAGCAAACAAAACAACTCAATCAATAAACATGCCACTGGAAGGAGCAGATAGGTCTCCATAGAGACAACACAAACGGCCAGTCAACACATGAAAAATCCTTCAACCTCACTACCCATCAAGAATGCAAATCAAAACAACACTGAAATTTAGTTTGACCCCATTCTAAATGGTGGCCATTTAGAAAATGAACAATGACAACTGCTGTCAAGAATGTGGACAGGGAGGAAGAACCCTTATCCACTGCTGGTGGTAATGTAAATGGGTCCAGCCACTATGGAATTCCATATGTAGGTTTGTCAAAAACAAAACAAAACAAAACCCCTAAATATAGAAGGGCTAGAGTGACAGTGCCATGGTTAAGAGCATGAGCTGCTCTTGCAGAGGGACCACATTGACTTCCCAGTACCCACATGGCAACTTACAACAGTCCATAATTCCACCTCCAGAGAATCTGATGCCTTCTTCTGGCCTCATAGGCACCAGGAGTGCACACACAGGGTACACATGCATTCATACAGATGAAGCATTCATACACATAAAATAAAAATAAATAAATCCTTTTAAGTGGACCTACCATATGGCCCAACTCTACTACTCCTGGCTATGCATCCCAAAGAAGCCAGGTTAGCACATGACTGGATGTATTACATCACTGTCCACTGTAGCATGTTCCCAATAGCTACATTACAAACCAACCTAGGAATCTAACAACAGAGGCCTGCATGAAGAAAATGTAGTGTAGATACACATCACATTATTGTACAGCCATCACGGCTGATATAGTTTTATACTGTTTGAAGAAAAATAAGGGCAACTGGAGATAATAGCATCCAGTAAATCTAAGTGAATTTCAGACTTACATATTCATTCATATTTTCTCTCACTTGTGGGTTCTAGACTTTAAAACACATAAAACCAGATATATAGATGGTGTAACAGAAGAAATAAAATTGACTATGGGAACAAAGGATATGAATGGGAAGGGGCGGGGCAAGACATGAGGCAGAAACCCATTTAATATATTCAAACTTTCATGAAAACTGCCTTATGTAAACAGATAAAATATAAACAATGTAAGTTTGCATTTTGAAACATTGTAGACTTCAGATTATTTTGGATGCTCAGTTTGTATTTCTTGTATGTTTTGTTTAGAGATGGGAGGTTTATTCTGCTTTAGTCTAACAGAGAAAACAGTCTCTCACCACAATGGAGTCGTGGTAGTGGGAACGGGAGACCAGCTGGAGAGTGGTGGAGGCAGTTATCAGCCATGCCACTGTTGGCTTTCTGTGAAGGAAGTTCTTAGTCCTGGGGTTGTTGGGATGGCTGCAAGATTAGACCTAAGACAGAACAGCACTTTCCTGAGGAAACAACCAAGGGGCCCGGACATTGCTAAATGTCCACTAGGGGGCAACATTGCTCCTTGTTAAAAGCCATTGAGCATGGCTACCGGGCTCTGGGCCATTAGTAAACTTACTGGTACTCTTTGTTGGGTACTAGTTGCTCACTAGATCTCTTTGGGTCTACAGTGAATCTTTGCTGCTTTCTTTGAAATTCATATAAGCCATTGTGAACAGCCAAGACTGGTGACAAAATTGTCAGGCCTGAGTGTCAAATTATAACCCAGGCCTCTTGTTCAAAATGAAATTTTTAACATGTACTATGATCGTTGACAGTGATTCCATATGCTGCCATTTAGGAAACTAGCTGGGAAGAGCCGCCAGTGTCAGATGTGTGGCATTAACTACCTGTGAAGCATTCAGAAAGCTTTCCATTGCCAAGACCAAGTAAGCTCACTAGTTAATAAAGAGCTAACATTGAAAGACAGAGGAAACAAAACAAAAGCAGTTAATATACAAAGTCAAATCTAAAATAGAAACTCTTGAGCTAAAACAAGCATGACTTCTACAACATTGGTCTATTTCGCTGTTTCTCAGGAGTTGCAAGAAAGCTCTGAATAATAAATAGCACAGCCATAGAGCCTATACTAAGCAGTGTAAGTAAGGCCGTGGGTCCAATCTCAGCAGAGCAAAACTAATTTTTTCTGCAATTAAAAGATACAAACATACTGTACTCACAACACAGGGTGAAAAGAGCACTACACTAAAACTGGTTTTCATTTATGAATTTCAGGAATACAGCTGTTTTTCTAGATGTGTCTCTGTGTACACCAAAGGCAAAAATACCACTCATTTCCCACAAGTACAATGGCTACATCTGCATTCGTTCACTAAGGAAACTACCACAGCCTGATTTCTTTCATACTCTCTAATCTTGGCCACATAGGTTTCTGAGGAACTAGGACCAAAGCCTTTCTCTGTAGCTGTAACACATGGCAACTAGACACAAACCTCACTTTCTATAGATAGGGTAACCTTCTGCTTGCATAGCAAACATATTGTAGGTAGCGTAGATAACTAAAGTGCTAAAACATTATTATTATTTTTTAACCTCAGAGAGGGAGGGAGAAGAGAGATGGGGGGCATAGAGGAATACAGACTTGACATAAAGAAGTAGAAAATTAGAACCACTGACATGAATTATACCTAAAGAGCTCAGGAGCATTTCACATTGCTGTTGGAAGGCACAAGTGGGAATATCTGATTTGACTTAGACACTGTACCGGCTGATGTTATACTGTGCTGTTAAGCTTCATACTGATGCTAAATCTACCACCGTGACGACATGGCATCAGGCAAGTAAGTGCCTTCCCTGAATTAGTATACGTATGCTCTAGTTATAAACTAGAATTAGGTTTACCTATTGCAGATACTCGAAAACACATCATAACAGCATTTTAGAAAAGGGCAGAAGCTGGATGTGCTCTTAGAGTTTCTTCCACGATTGTCCCCTGAACAGACCACAGAACCTAAGAAGACCACTCTCTCCCTTCTCCCATAAAGATTCTCATGAAAGATGCCACACAGGAAGGTGTCAGAGACTCGGAACAGCCCTTTTTCCGTTGCTGTACTTTATTACAACTGTATCATAACATTTCCCTCATAATACATAACCACCCATAAACACCATTTTGCCATTTCTTTGGGTCTTAATTTATGAAGTTTCCAGTGTCATGTAAAAATTACATTAAATGCACACAATCTTGCAGTTAAGAATCTCAAGACACAACGGAAGGACATTAAACCAAGGACATGACTAACTGCAGAGGTCACAGAGGCAGGAAGCTAGCCCCAAAGGGCACCCTGTGACAGGTGAGGAAAAAGTTAATAATTCCTTGCCTTCTTCTCACTAACCTGAGGTCATGGTAATCTGTTAACTCAATTGAGTAGAGGTTTGGCTATTTCATGTTTCTAAGATTTCTTTACCATGTTTTCACTGATATTTCTAATCCTTAGCAGAAAGAAGTTTGTAGAAAACAGTAAATAAACTCACCTTATTTTTTTTAATTGGATTTTGTCAACAGAAACCTACTTAACTAGATTGATGGTTCAAATTTTAGAACTATGAGATAATGTGTTTTACTGAAAACAAACATGACGTGTTGATTCTCTCTTATAGGTAGCATCTGTCTCCTGTTTGAAAGTGCAGAGAAGGTATTAATGATGCTCCTTTGCCATCTGGAAACAACCATTTTCCCCTAAAATTGGCACTTGATTAGTTCTCTGAATCACGCTTTCCATTTGTCAAATGTTTGAAGCTACAGGTACAAAAATGGTCATTGTCTCTTGAATGATCAAGGGAGGTTCATTATTTACATAAAATTCAGAATATACATTACTTAGAGATGAACAATCCCTGCTCTTCTTTTATGGTGTGTGTGTGTGTGTGTGTGTGTGTGTGTGTGTGTGTGTGTGTGTGTGTCTGTCTGTACATAAGCAACCTAACCTGTTCAGTCCTGTGTGCCACACAGCATCCCACCTTGACCTTCTGTCATTTTGTTTTCCCATGGCCAGCATTCTTCTGAATGGAAACCATCCAAGCAATAACAATTATGTGGTAAAGAGTCTTCCAGAAACAAGCCACATTCAAAACAAATCATATCCTCCTAAAAAGAATTTGGATCCAATTTCATCCCTCAGAATTGGCAGTGCCACAGGAAGTCGTGGTCCAGCAGTTGAACAACAGCACAACTCAGAAATGAGTGGTCAGGGAAGACAGAAGAATGGTCACTTCCAACTCCATGCTCCAAGGTCTGAAGTTCAAATGTTGGTGGGAAAAAATTCCCCTAAAGGTATTTCAGACAAGCAGAATTTAAAGAGATACACCATGGTATCCTTTTATATAGGGATTTATCAAAACATATACAGAAGAGGCTTCTAAAAAACATTTGTAAAGAGGGCTTACAAAACCATCAATTCTTTTTCTTCAATAGTGTTCTATAAAGGCTGAGTGAAGTCCAAAGTTTTTTTTTAAAAAAAACTCTGAAAATAAATGGATGGTTTGTATCTTTAAACTGAGGATCTCGTTTACCCTCTTTTCTCCACATCTAGAATGGTTTTCCAGTGCTGAGGCCACTACACTGCACAAGCATTCACAGTCATAAACTGTCTATAGTAAGCCAGCCAGTCAGACATTAAATATATATTACATGCATGTCTATAAATCACAATGATGAGATGCTCACTTTTAATTTCCTTTGAGGCATACTTAACTAATGCATGGAGTGAAGGATGAGAAGTCCACTTTTAAAGGTATATTCCTGCACAAAACCCTATGGAAGAAGCACTGTGTATTATATATTATTCTCATGCCCTGTGAGGATCTGAAAGTCTTCATCTCCTGAGTTTATAATTGAAGAAAGCTAAGGAAACTAAATGACATCTTTGCAGAGTTTGCTCAAGGTTATATTGAAACAAAAACCACATACTTCAAGAGGGGAAAAAAACTAGTCAATACAGATAAATTTAGAACTATCTAGAACATATCTGTCTTGGGAACACTACATAGTGTCACCTCCTGCTTTTTTCTTTAGGGGTTTGCTCTTTCCTAGCAAATTATGAAAACTCCCAAAGAGAAAATATTTTTAATATTTTGTTACAAAATATTCTAATGTGAACTCCATATAAATCAGGGCTAACTGATGGAAAGATATTGTATGCCTGGACCAGATGTGGGCAAACCTCACCACACTGTGTCTGTTATGCCAGGAAAGTCAGTTAAGTATAAGGTCCCAAGCTAACATCTGTGAAGAGAACCAGACTAAGTGAGAACTGCTGATCCCTATTCAAAAAAGAGAAACCATGTAAATTGTTGGTCTCTATTATAAAAGAGAAATCATTTATAAATTACAACAGATGAGTCCTGATAACATCACACTATGAGAAAATTTCTTTATGAGATCAATTAAAATATTCCACTTCAGTGATTTAAAGTTTTCAAATATCACACTTTATAAAAGATGTGTCCAAATTATCTACTTCATACATAAAATAAGATTAATATTAGATTAGATTAGATCCAGAAGAGTTCGGGTTCTCTCGTTTGTTTAAGAGATTATAGTAAGCAAAATTTTATGTGATTTTGTTTGGGGAGGTAAGATTATTTATGGCAATTGAATTAATTGATAGGTATACTCTCCAAGAATAAATAAAACACACATCATGTGGATAAATACCTATATTGTTGATGGTATCATTTGCCAGGTAATAAAATACAAAAGATACTCTTTAATGTTTTTTATAGCAGTGTCTATTTATTTAACCATAATTTAATAGTATAACTATAAACCGATAACTTTCTATGTGGATGGTTAAGCTAGTAGAACAATCTTCTGTAGGTGGAGTTTTCCTGCCCCAGCTGCCTATTTCCAAATACCCAGCAGCCATTTCCCAAATTACCACATAGAGACTCAATATTATTTATAAATGCTCAGCCAATAGCTTGGGCTTATTACTAGATAACTCTTTTTTTTTTGCAGATAATAAGTTTTTTTATTTTAGGTTTTTCTCTATTATTAATATATTCACTGAAGTATAATTGATATTCTTAAATTACACAAATTTAATACAACAATTTAATGAGTTTGAACTCACACTCACAAAACCACCATCAAATCAAAGTAACAAACATATCTACAATTTTTTTCCATTGCTCCAAAGAACAATGACAAATTGTGTTCCGATAGCTTAAAAAACAGTAAGCTTCTTGGGGCTGAAGATGGCTCTGGCATACAAACATGATGACGGGCACCGACCATGCATTGGGCATGGTGATGCGGATCTGTAACCCCAGAGTTGAGAGCAGAAGACAAGTGGAAACTTGGAGCTTGGTAGAAGAAGGGGGAGGCAGAGGAGGATTAAGAAGAGGAGGAGGAAGAAGAAGAATCATGAAGCCTTTGATACTTCAAAATGTTAGCAATATAGGAAAGACTTATGGGGTTTGTAGGTTTGGGGATTACAAAGAATCAAATTAAAAAAAATCAAAAAACATTCCCATCAATCCAGATGTTAATGAGAGGATCCTAGTGTATCTTACTCCATCAGAAAATCAAAGCCTTTGCATGAGCCTGAGCTGGTGCTTTGCCCTACCCTCGGTCTACCAAGTCTCTGGCGTAATAGGAATCTTTATTCAAGTCCAAATAGTCGTGAGCTCTCCTTGTCCTCAGATTTTTTTTTTTTTTACATTTTTTTCTTTATTATTATGTGTTTTAAATTTTATACATCAGCCATGGGTTCCCCTGTCCTCCCCACTCCCGCCCCTACCTCCACATTCCCCCCAGCCCCTCTCCTCCATTCCCATGTCCTCCAGGATCAAGGCACCCCTGGGGATTCATTGAAACCTGGTGGATTCAGTACAGGCAGGTCCTGTCCCCTCCTTCCAGGCTGAGCATGTGTCCCTGTGTAAGCCCAAGGTTCCTAACAGCCAGCTCATGCACTAAGGACAGATCCTGGTCCCACAGCCTGGGTGCCTCCCAAACAGTTCAAGCTATTCAATGGTCTCACTTATCCAGAGGGCCTGATCCAGCTGGGGGCTCCCCAGCCTTTGGTTCATAATTCATGTGCTTCCATTCGTTTGGCTATTTGTCCCTAGATAACTCTTAATTTAAATTAACCCATGTCTATTAATTTATGTATTGCCATGTAGCTTGTGGCTTTACCTGTCCTCTAGCAGTCTTGCTTTCTGGGAGGCTGGCTGGCACCTCCCTGACTCTGCCCTCCTTGTTCCCATCATTCTCAATTTGACTTTCCCACCTAATTTCCTGCCCAGCTACAGACCTGTCAACTTTTTATTAACCAAGGAGATTAATACATATTCACAGTGTACAGAAGGATTATTCTATCTTCAGTAGACTATTCAAGAGAGAGAAACATTTTCCACTCTGATTCTCCTTCTAAGGACATTATCATCACCATTTACAAAATAAATTAATATATTGAAAAGCATAGACTACACACACACACACACACACACACACACACACATACACACACACACACACACACACACACACACAGCTGGAAAAGAAGTCAAGATAAACTACAAAACATTGATGAGAGAAATTGCAGACACCAAAAGGTGGAAGGCATCCCATGTGCACGGGTTGCAAATGGTCAAAAATGCCCATACTTATGAAAACAGTTTACAGAGTTAATGGTATCCCTACCAAAATTCCAAAGACATTTCTAAAGAAACAGAAAAAAAACAACCTGCTATAAGTTACATGGAATACAGAAGATCCCCGAAGAGCTGAGGTGATTCCCAGTCAAATGTACTACACTGGTGGCTATTAAATGACCAACCTCTACACATAAGACCGAGATACAATAACCGAAAGAGACACGGAGCCCTATGGAAGAGAGAAGAGAACCCAGAGAGAGATCCATAAATCCACATATCCACAATCAATGGACTCTGAAAGAAAAGGCTCTGAGTACTCGAGAAAAGATCGTTCTTCACCCAATAATAGTGGGACATTAGACATGAATATGCTAACAAATGAAAGTAGATCCTTATTTCTCGGCAAGGTGACAGTAACAGACAGAGGAGACCATTTAAAGAATGAAAGAGAATGCTTGCAAACTGGTATTTCTGACAAGGGATGAAAGGCACAATAGCAGGTCAAATGAACAATGGAAATGTAATAGAAAATGAGCACGTGACCTGAAGGGGCATTTCTCAAAATGGCCAAACAAGTACGCATTTTTAAAAAGAGCTCGAAACCACTAATCATAAGGGAAATGAAAATTATAACCATAATGAGGCATCACCTTGCACCTATAAGGGATATCATCAAAAAGACTCAAAGCATAAAATAAATGCCTGCAAAGATATGAGGAAAGGAAAGTTTTATAAATTACTGGTAGAAACATAATTTAGCATCCTACTATATGAAATTTCCTCAAAATACTTCAAAGTAGAACTTCCATAATACTCAGCTGCTCCATTACTGGGCAAATAACCCAAAGACCTGGAAATTTATGTGAGGAGAAGACATAATCATTCTCATAGCTTTTGTAATAGGATTCATAGAAGCAGCCAAATTATTAAATCAATCTCAGTGTGAATAAAGAGCAAATAACTATTTGGCTTCGCATTTCCCTGAGGACTAAGGATGCTGAACATTTCTCTAAGTGTTTCCAGCTATTCACATTTCATGTTTTGAGAACTCTGTTTAGATTGGTACCTTAGTTTGGTTATTTGTTTTCCTGATGCCCAGTCAATTTTTTTCTTTTAGTTCTTTATATAGCTTAGATACTAACCCTGTATTGGATGCATAATTGATAACAATCTTTTCCCATTTTGCACCCCTACCACTTCATGCAGGTAATGGTGTCCTTTGCTGTACAGAATCTTTTCAGTTTCATGAAGTCCCATTTCTTAATTATTGGTCTTAGGACCTGTGCCATTGGTGTCACATTAAGTCATTTCCTGTTCAAGACTACCCCTCACTTTCTCTGCTATCAGACTCTGTATTTGGTCTTATGTTGAGGTCTTTGGTACATCTGGAGTTGAGTTTTGTGCAAGGTAATAAAAATAAATCTATTTGCATTCTTCCACATGCAACCATCCAGTGTGACCAGCACCAGTTGTTGAAGATGTTGTCTTTTTTTTCCAGTGTGCTTTTCTGGCTTCTTTGTCAAAAATCAGTAGTTTACAGGGTTTTGGATTCATGTCTGTGTCTTTAATTCTGCTCCTTTGATCAACATGCCTGTTTTATGTAATATCATGATGTTTTTATACTGTAGCTAGGTAATGCATCTTAATAGCTAGGTAATGCATCTTAAGACCACGAATGGTGATACCTCCAACAGTTCTTTTATTATTCAGGATGGTTTTAGCGCTCATGGCTTTTTTGTTTATTCAAGGTTGGGTTTTTTGTTTGTTGTTTGTTTGTTTTGTGCGTGTGTGTTTCTATGAAACTGAAAATTATCCTTTCAATTTCTGTGAAGAGATGGATGACACCAAAGAAACATGATCTTCCAGACACAACAGGACTGATGCACATATGAACTCACACAGACAGTGATGACATGCACAGGGCCTCAAAGGTCCAAGCCAGGTTGGCTCCCAGTGCTCAGATGGAGAAATAGATATGAGGCCCCATCCCTCACCAAAGAAGCTATCTTCAATTGTCAACCAGTCACAAGGAGAAATTAGTGTTCTCCAATGGAGTCTCACTGGGTATACAAACCACACTAAAGGGTGGATCTGATATCCAGCAGTAGATGGTCAACACGAAATGAACTCAATGGTATTTTTGAAATATTTTGTCTCATGTAGCTTTGCTCAGCCATTTTTACAACGCTGGTCTGTTGCTTGTATATTAAGGTTTACAATTTTGTGTTTTATTGGTGTGTGTGTGTGTGTGTGTGTGTGTGTGTGTGTGTGTTTCTCATGCTTTTTTGTTTGTTTTGCTTTATTCTGGTTTGTATGAGTTGTATTTTTTATTTTCTTGTTTGTTTTCTAGGGAGAGAGAAAGAAGGCACGGAGTAGCAAGGATAGGGAAGTAGGAAAATGTGGAAGGAGAGGAGGGAGTAAAAATCATGATCATAATAAATTGTATGAAAAAATGTATTTTCAATAAAAAAGAAATAGCTTTGGAAGGAGCTAAATAAAAGCAAAATCAACACAAAAATAATGGCTAAGAAAAAAATTATGATAGATGACAGACAGAATCATAGGTAGATGTTAGATTGATATGCACGCACGTGCGCTCACACACACACATGAGAACACTAACCATAAAATGGAATGATATCTTGCCATACTGTGTGGTCTTGCCCACCAGTGGGACCTATATTAGCTTATCTCACCCAAATGGAGAGTAGAACAGTGGTTACAGCAGCTGGGAAAGAAAGAAAGATATCCTCAAGATGTCCTCAAACATCCACATAGGCATCCTGATAATGTGCATGCTTATAACACACACACACACACACAAAGACAAAAAAGATTTTTTAAAAAAATTTCTCAATTAAAGCATTGTTTAAATGGGTAAACTGAACCTGTTTTATCACACATTTAAAACTTGGTCTCTTTAGCAAACCTTCTTGGTTGAGCTGACTGAAATAAATTAGTTCATAGGCGAAGACTTGAAAATGGCACCTCTGTGTGTACATAAAATCAAAGACAAATCATCATGACTTGGTTTTATAAATAGTGCCTATGTGAACCTTTCTACTATACTAGAATGCTAACTCCACACAACCAGGAGTTTCCCTCAATCCATTGGTAGACCTAATATCAGCAAGTTAACCCAGCTTCTTTAAACGCTGAAAAACATTTCATCTGTGAACTTACTTGACTAAATACTGCATGTGAATAATTTCCCTTAGACCCTAACATGATACCACCAACAATAAATAGCTCTTTTATTAATAACCCATAATTTAGATACTACAAACTTCAGTGTTTTAAACATATACAAGCAATTCAGAGGCTTTCATATATTCACAAAGTTTTGCAAAATTTACTATTATGTAATTCAAGAATATTTCATTAGCCAAAGACAGTCCCTTTTTTTAATCACCTTCCATTATAACCATTAATTTATATTTTGGTTTGTCTAACTGACCTATTCTAGAGACTGTATCCATACTATCAATTAAAATGTGGCTGCCTTTGTTCTGGCTCCTGGCTGCACAATTTTTTTCTAAGTTCAACTTATACCGCTGTATCAGAATTTTCATTCTTTTATTGTCTGCACTGTGTTTATTCCATAGCTGATAAACATATATGTTGTTTTTGATGTTATACAATGGGTAGTGCTGTTATGAACACGCGCATGAACGTTTTGTGTTGTCACATAGTCTAATGTCTGTGGGTATGAATGTAGAAATGAATGGAATGGAGGTGATGGCAAATTACTCTTCTCTTCTAAGAGCCCATATCAAGCTCTCTCCCCAGCATGCTGTGTTTCTAGCAGCAGCAGCAGGTTCTGTAGCTTACAATTCCTCCCCATCCTCTGCAACACTTGCGTCTGTTAATTTTCCACTTGTTATGAATGAATTGTACAATTCATTACCATTCTGAATTGTATTTCCTTACTGTGAATCAATGCTGGGCATTCTTTCATGTGCTCACCGGCTGTTCCTGTTATCTTCTGTGGTTTTCCACACTAGCCTAAATCCTTTGTCCACCTCTTTACATTGGATCCTTAGTCTACACATTGTTTTCTGATCATTCATTGTAGAGTTAAGACAAAATCTTTATCAGATAAGATTGGGGAATAATGTCCTTATGAAGGTTGTCGTTTCACATTTTTGTTAATGTTCTTTGGCATAAAAACTAACTCTTGTTCATGGATCTACCTTTTTTCTTTTCTGTGCTTTTGGTACTACACATCCATGAAATCATCAGCAAATACATGGTCTCAGACATTGTCCTCTGTTTTAAGACTTCTATAGTCCTAGCTCCTACATATAGGTCTTTTAATTTTAAGTAGAATATAAGAAGCCAGATTAATTTTTACATGCTCTATTAGTTTTTCTGTTGCTGCGATAAACACCACAATCTAAAGCAACTTGGGAAGGAAATGGTTCGTTTCATCTTACAGCCTACAGTCCCTCATGAAGGTAAGTCAGGACAGGAATCTGGGGGTAAGAACTGAAGCAGAGGCTACGGAAGAGTGGTGCTTTCTAGCCTGCTTCCCATGGCTTGCTCAGCCTGCATTCTTATACAACTCTTACCTGCCTGGTGATGTACCACCACCAGCAATGGGCCCTCCCACATCAACCATCAGTCAAAATAATGCCTCTCAGCCTTCTCTACAGGCCAGTCTGTTGGAGACAATTTCCCAATTGAAGTTCGGTCTCCCCAGATGACAGGGGCCGAGGTCAAGTTGACAAAAGCAAGCAAGCAAACACACAAACAAAACCTAGTAACTAGAACATGTGCATATTCACTTCCCCATGAGCAACTTGGTGAAAACCTGGTCTTTTATCCTCAGAATAGTTTAAAAGCCATTGACCAGGGGCTTAGAAGTTGATTCCTGGATTCTCATTTCTATCTGGCTAATCTATAAAATCTCTCCTAATATCAGGACCATGTAGTTTTTATTTCTGTAGCTTTATACATCTTCTCATAACAAGAAATATTAATTCTCTAACTCTGCTTCTTTTCTTTTCAAGACTGCTCTAGCTATTCTAAATCCTACACATTTCAAAATGAAATACAAAGGTCTGGCTTATTAACTTTTGCAAAACAAGCTGTCATTTGGATAAGGATTTTGCTGAACTGATAGATCATTGGGGAAGTACTGCTATCTTAACCATAGTGTCTACCAAGACATGAACATAGTGGCTTCTCCCCACTCCCTGAGGTCTTCTTTAATTTCTTGTAATAATGTTTAATTTTTAGTGTGAAAATACTGTGATTTTCTACCATTAAAACCTGGGATTTAGAGAGGAGCCATTAATACCCAAATCTTTATTTTTAATACATTAACAAATAAAATCATTTAAAAATAAAAATAACTCATAAGGTATCTTTTATTTAATGTTAAATACAAATACTGAGAATTATGGTATTTTAAGAGCTGGAGCCAGCACCAGGAATAGAGGAATATGTAGAGAATGGTACTCCCCCATGGAAGACCTCAAAAACACCTGATGGTTGTCCATAAAGCTCAGAGGGGTGTGAGGAAGTCATTGTGAAAATAAGGACTTGAATACTGTGCCTTAACAAGAGGCACCTAGTCTTTTTTTAAACTTATGAATAGAAACATCTAAGCCCTACAAGGAAAATAAAGCAAAACACCATGACCAAGGCAACTTATATAAGAAAACATTTAATTTGGGGCTCGCAATTCCAGAGAGTTAGAATGCATGATCATCATGGGTAGGAGAGCATGGGAGCAATCACTCAGACAGTCACAGAGCTGAAGCAATAGTTAAGGGCTTACCTCTTAAGGCAGAGAGAAAGATACTAGGAATGCTGTGGGCTTTTGAAATGCCAAAGCCCACTCCCAGGGACACACCCCCTCCAATAAGGCCACACCTCCTAATTCTTCCCAAAACAGTTCCACCAACTGCAGACAAAGCATAGGAGCCTATGGAGGCCATTCACATTCAAATCAGCACTGGATATGATATGGAATATAATATGCATTTTATAATAAGCAATAAAAGCTTAATTTGTGAACAGTATTATCCAAATTTAGATATTAAGATTTGTCTTCAAATAATTCTAACAGCCAGGTGCGGTGACACATTCCTTTAATCTCAGCACTTGGGAGGATGGATTTCTGTGAATTTGAAGGCAGAGAAAGTTCCAGGCCAGTCAGGACTACCCAGTGAGATATTGCCTCAAAAGTAAATCATTCTAATGAATAATAAATTACACTAGATTTTATGCTTGATACTTGAGTTTCACTATAATGACAAACATTTGACCCAGAAAATAAATTATTTAAGCCAAACATAATTTGGCAACCAAAAGGCAGTAACTGCCTATACCTATTACAAATGCCAAACAGCACCATAAGATTCTAAGCATAATCCTCTATCCCTGAATTGGTCCTTCAGCAAACACTCATGGTGCACTTAGTCAGACTTCCTCCTCAGAGAGCATGCTTCCTAAAGCTTTGGGGTGACTTATCTATCCAGAAGGGAAGTACTTGATATACTAAGAATTTCACCCCCACCAAATCTCAGAAGTCAAGGATTGAACATCCTCCTCCACTCCTTCAACAGGCATAGAATGTTAAAGAAACATCGAAGTCTATCACCATAAATTATCTGTGAGTGAAGGGATGTAAGAATATAAGTAGTAGAGCTAAGTTGCCAGGGTAGGCAGGGAGATGCAAACATTAATGCAGACTGTGGGGCTGGAGCACTTAGGTCATCACAGACAAGAGGAAAGGAAGGCATCTTGCCCTCTTATTCTGAAACAGGACCTTTCCTCAAAGTCCACTGTTTTTTTTTTTTTTTTTTTATCAGCTCTTTACCACCTCAATGTCTTTCTCTCTTCTTTGAGAAGTTCCTAATCAACCAGAGCTTTCTCCTTATTACAACATCATGAATAATTCCATCTAGGTAATTGCCCACTAAGTGCAATCTTAAGAGAGAGAACTAACACTGCTGTCTATGTATAAATGAGGGGGTTTAAGGAGATGTGATGGGCTTCTTGGTTCCAACCTGATGAACTCTAATAGTGTGTTGTACTGGGCCTGTAATAACATGACAGTGAAGACATGAGCTGGCCCAGCCTTTGGGAAAACAGTGTACTCCAAGCAATGACCTCCTAAATATCTATCCTTTCAATCATCCACAGCCTTTTTTGCAATGCTACTTTGCAGGGTTTCTCCTGTGGCTACACATTAGGCCATGCTTACATATACTCACAACCACATAATTGCCATGTACAGAGCAGCAAAGAAGACACTCCCACAAGTAAACATCAGACTATGGGCTTTTAAGAAAAAGTAAATCAGTAGTATCCTCAAATTAGATCTTAAAAAAAAATCCAAATAAACTGATGGATACATTTAATGACTGTCTAATAGAAGGAGTTAGCTATAGTCTGTGAGTCAAGTCTGGCACTATTCCATATATATAATATTCATATAAATATATCTATATATATAAATAAGATATTAACAGATACAAAATAAGCATTATGTGCTACTGGATAAACCATATCCATCTTTTCATATACTCTCTATGTTGATTTTTGTGCTATAATAGCCAAGAAAAGCAGATACCTATGACACTGGTCATATGACCACAAAGGCAAGAACTTGCCCCTATAGGAAAAGTCTACCAGTTCCTAGAATAAAGCATCAGAATCACAGACTGCCAGCAAAGAGTGGTCCTAACCTATCATGTTAGAGCACAACTCAATCATTACCACCACCCATTCGGTTAGCTCTTTTTTTTTGGGCAAAACATGGTTTTTCCAATTTGTTCACTTACTACTTTGGGGTAGCACAATAATAATACCATCATATACTCATGTACACAGAAAAAAAAAACACCTATGCACATCTATTTCAGTTTAAAAGAACATTGTGCATGAAGACAGACTAACTCAACTCATTGAATTACTAAAACCAAGACCATGAAGATGGGAGGGATGTTAGGAAGATTCTGAGAGTCATAGAACAGAAGCAGGGTAGCTATGATCAGGACACACTGTATAAATGTATGAAATAGTAAATTAATAAAACTTAAAGAAAAATAGTACAAGTAGACTTGGCAATGTTATAGTACTGCAGATTGGTATACAAAGTTCTTAGCACATAGGAAACTACTACAATGCTATTATTCTCAAATTTAATATAAATGTATAGTCATCACAGTCACAGCATGTCTTTTGTTGGGCTCATGGGTCTGAACCATATTATTTGTGCTTGCTTTCTCCCACCCCACATTATTCCCCCCCCCATGAGCGCCAAGGGGCACTCATTTCTTCCTTCTCTCCTCATCTACTGAAGAGTCCGGACTCTAGTAGAACCAACCTGGGAAGCCAAAGACAGACTGTGAAGACTCATAAGAGGTTTTTCAAAGTTTCAGGGGGAAGGGTATATACCCTGCGTATTAACAAATTCTCAAAGCCATGGAGGAAACTAGATAGAGAGGAAGATTCCAGAAGCAACATGCAGACACATCTATAATGCCAAAGATCTAAGCCCCGCCCCCAATAACACAAAGGGTAGAAAGAGGAAACAGATGGGAAATACTACTGAGGGAGAGGCAACTGAACTGAATCCTTCTCTCAACAACTCACATGGAAGATGGCTGCCTTGTTGGGCTTCTGTTTTTCACAGCTGTTTGGGATCCTTCCTTTTAAAAAAGGACATCTCAAAGGAATCTGGTAAATTCTAGGCTCCTTCAATTCACTACTTTATTTTTCTTTCAGTATTTACATATAGCAAGAGATGTAGGCTGTGGAAGTAAGTGGCAGAGAGTGGGGCTCAGACCCATCTCTAATTTCTCAACATAATGTAGGCATCAGCTCTAATTTTTAAGATTTTTTTTATGAGAATTGTAGATAGAGAAAAAAATGCCCATGGCATTTGTAGAAGTAGGCAATTAGTAAATAGCAATAGTTACTACCAGTTTAATGCTAGGACTTTTTGGCTATGAAAAAAGAATGTGAAGATAGTACTACAAAAGGCCTTGGTTAGCAGAGTTTGGTTTTGACAGGTGTGGTAATACACGCCTATAACCCTGTCTCTATAGCGGTTGAGGAAGGACCATCATGAGCTTGAGAAAAGCTTGGCCTGCACAGCAAGACCATATCTCAAAACAAAAGGAAGAAAAATAATAGTAATGATAACAGTAACAACCAAAGTTTATTTGAAAGTCTCTGTGGCTTATCACACACCATGGAAAAAGAAGGATTGTATTTAGTTCTCTAAAATGAAGAGTTTTGAAGTGATTTTACCTAAGAGATGCGTGGTGGAAGCCATTTCAGAGGCACTTTGTAAAGAGTCTCTATAACAACTGATTACAGTTTTAGCTTCGTAAACCTAAGTTTTCCTTCATCCTGACAAGCACATACCTCATTTTTGAACACTTCAAGGAATACAGGCACAGATAAGTAACAGAAGTGAAGCATGCATCTGTGGTTAGGTTCCCAGTGGGATGCGGACAGAAGATGTCCTGTAGATCAGGAGCTAAGAGGCCCCTAAGAGGCCTTGTGAAGTATAATCAGAGAGGGAGAAAACAGGTAGCATTTGAACTCCTGGGTCCCAAATACAAACTCAATTTAAAATATGAAGGAACAAATGAATTTCTTTTCTCTTCATCCTTCTCCTCTTCTTCAGTATTTGATAATGTCTGATACTAAAGAGCAGTAGGATTTCCTCAGAGTGCAGAACATGCAGATTACAAGTACTGAAGCCTGGTGGCAGTAGAAACATTTGTGTTCCTCGTGAGTGAGAGAGAGTGTGTGTGTGTGTGTGTGTGTGTGTGTGTGTGTGTGTGTGTGAGAGAGAGAGAGAGAGAGAGAGAGAGAGAGAGAGAGAGAGAGAGATTGATTTATTTTATAGATATATAATTTATAAAGCAGGCTTTTAGCTGTATGGAATGGATTGAAGCTAACCTGTAAAGGAACTACCCTGAAGCAAAACTCTTTTGAAATGCCTGTCCTCTCGGGGATTGCCTCTTCTTTGGTTTAAATGCAGACAATTTAAAAACAGTGTGCACCTCACAATGAATTGATGATGTGTGGGTGTGTGGGAGGGTGATACTAAGCCCTTTTGGCATGGATTTTCTTTTTAGAAGATGTAGATTTACATATAATGTAGCAAGAAAACAGAAATACACAGCCCTTATGAGTTCCCTAGCCACACACTGAAACATTGGACTTCAATACAATGAAGAGAAGTGGCTGGAAGGCCTAGAGGTCATCAGAAAGATTTCCCTCTACAAGTGTGTAGGTGAAGACCTCTCCTGCTCATCATCCCATGTAACAGGGGAGTCAATGACATTTTAATATAAAACTAAGAATAATTCCATTCTTCATAAAGTTTTAAAGGCCCTTTGGGGTTTTAGAAAAATCAATGTAACATTTATTTAAAGCAGCACTCAATGAAACAGCTTCACCATGACTAAGAAAGCCAATGTGCTACAACTCCACGCACTGCCCCAGGTCCTTCAGTGGCAGGACAGCAGTACCTTCCTTCTGTTCGAGAGCATGCTTTACCATGATGGGTGCATGTAACAGCCAAGAGGCCTTGAAAGTTCAGCAATATTGAAACAATCTTTAGAATTTTAAATACAGAACTGTCATCACTACCAATATGCAGAAAGTCATGGGTCATCTTCCTAGAAAACTGTCAACATTTGTTTCAATTTATGTAATGTATGCAACCTATGACCATTTTGCGGGGAGGATTGCTTTCCTCTCGGGGCAACTGCTGACAACTGCAAGGAGCCTTTCACCTCAAGGTCATCGTTCAAGATTGGATTTCTAAAGAAGCTATGAAAGGATTTCTATCAAGCTAGGATATTGGCCCTCCCTGCAAATATCTCTCTGTAAAATATGAATTGCTAAAATGGCCATGCACAACATCAATTCACTGAAAAAGAAAATGATTTACAGGAAGACTTATGACCTAACTGCAAAATTACCGGAGAAAGAGAGATGGAGCCATCTGCTCCTGACACGATAATCATGACCCCAAAAAGCTGGAGAGAAACCAAAATGAACTCAAGAGGAGCTGCAGAATAAATGTCCCTTCCCACCACACTCTTCCTTTCTAGGCTAGAAACTAAACTCCCCCACCAAAAGCAAAACACGTAGCCAACATTCACCAATTCAATCAGTTCACAGAACAATAAAATTAAAATCTTACTGGCTTGAATGTTTGAGATAAGCTGGACACCACATCACATGATTCCCTACAACAGGGACTAGGTGAACCTGCATCATATTTCAACCTGGAAGAGTGCCCTGAGGGGCTCCTTCCCATGTACACCGATATTAAGGTTTTGGTTCAATGGTATAGTGCTTAGCTGGCCTGTGAGAAGCTTTGAGTTCCATCTCCGGAAATGCAAATAAATAAATATAAGAATGACTAAATCAATAAATGTGAAGTCATGTTTATCAAGCATATAAAATATATATTAACATAGTTACTTATATTAATTTTTAGTGTTCAAAGTACAAGGCTAATTTTTTTGGCTTGTATTCTTCTATTTAATAGGTTTATTTTGGAAGTATCTTGGATCTAGGTGAGCTATATAATCTTAGTTGTAAAAGAAAGTTCATATATTTGAACATGGGGGCCTTCGTTCACATCCTGCAGACTGAACCTATGTCACAAATGATTCCACTGAGCTGTAAAAGCATACTAGCCCCTACCCAAGAATCTCCAGTAGCAGTCTACCTTGCCTCCCTCCTCTATCTGTCCAGAACTGAAGATATCCCGACAATCACCTTACTCCACACCCATGGCCTTTCGTGGCTTCCTATAACAGTATGCTCATCACAATTTGTATGTTTCTGTACAAAAGGAAACCTTTCCTTATACACATTCCTTGTTCCACCTCTGTTCTCACCTTGATACCCACTCAATCAGTCTGTGTGGAAAAGCAAGCCGAGAGAGAGTCTTTCCTGGGAGAACCTCTGGAAGCCCATGTGGCTCCTGGGTAAAAGCTCAGAGGCCGCTGTTGTCACAGAACAGCAATGCCACCTCTACATTCCTTCACCACCTCCCAGGAATACACTTCTCATCCTCCAGCCAAAGACACGGACGTGGAACTTAGTCACTGGAGCCCATGACACGAGGTGGCAGACAGCATTCAACACTTGAAATTCTTCCTTAAAACTGCCTTCCAGGTAAGTAAGCAAGTGAAGGCACTTGCTACCAAGCTTGGCAACCTGAGTTTGATCCTTGGGATAAACATGGTAGAAAAGGAGAACTGATTCCCACTTGTCTACACTCACACACACACACACACACACACACACACACACACACACACACACCGTGGCATGTACACACTCATACATATACACATACTAAATAAATACATACATAAATATATGTTTTTTATTTTTGAAACATTGCCTTCCAAGGAATTCAATCTTTGTTGGCTGGTTGTATTTTCCTTGTAATGGAAGAAAGGTATTAGTTTATAAACTAAAGCCCCAGACATACTTTAACTTTCTTACACTCTGTAAAGCACAAGAATCCCACTCATACCTTACTTCCAACACCCCAATGAACACATTTGCCCAAACAAGAAACACCAACTCTTCCAAGTCATGCCTGGGATGCACAGACACGGGATGATAAGCACACAAGGCTATTTCAAAGGTATGGTTGGTGTTTAGAAAAATGCATCTCAAATATCAAATAAAATTTTATATGACAAAGTAGAGTGAAAACTTGTCTGCACCTTTGCGTGTAATATGCAGACCTTACACGCCTACCTCTCTACAATTTTCAAGCTCAGTGGAACAGCCTGCCAGTCACTACTTGAAACAATTTCCTTGGTCTCTCCAAAGCTCCTATCTGGGTTGGGTACTTATTTATTTATTTATTTATTTATTTATTTATTTATTTATTTATTTATATTATGTTATGTTATGTTATGTTATTTATTTATTTTAATTATGTTATGTTATGTTATGTTATTTATTTATATATATATTTTTTTGTTTTTCAAGACAGGGTTTCTCTGTGTAGCTTTGTGCCTTTCCTGGAACTCGCTTTGTAGACCATGCTGGCCTAGGTTGTTTATTTAACTCATGACTTGGTACACATCTGTGCCATGGAATAAACTAAGAAAACAAGTCATAAGAGATATGCAACAAAAATGGTGAGATAATTCTTGACTATTGATCTGTGATCAGACTTGCTTTAAAAGCAATTATCCTGATCTCTACTAATTCAGAATTGACCCAAAGCAATCTGAGATAGAGGCATAGTCACACTCTCGCAGAGAGTCTGAAGACTTAGATACCCTTTAGAACTATCATCAATCTGGTTCATTTAATGATGCAGAGGGCCCCATCATTCTCTTCTTTAATTTCGTATCTTCAGAGGCTTGCCCCAACCCTCTGACCTAAGGTAGCCCCCCATCCCAGCGCCTCTATTAGTATTTCAGTCCAGTGTTTATTTCCCATAAATAATTACATAATTTGTAGTAAACTAATAGTTACTTTTTAACTGCCATTTGACCCTCCAGGAGAGACAGATGACAATCTTGTCTGGTTCGTCTGCTGCTACCCCTGCACCTCCCCTGTCAGGCAGTAAAACCTTTTGAATGAAAGTTGGCTTTGTAGACTTTTCCAGTCAACAGAAAGCATTCTCCACAGAACTCTAAAATGCTAAGCCATTCACATCTTAGAGCTATCAGAATCCAGTCCTCTTTTATGTACTTAACAAACACTGGAGCTTCACTGTCTTTCCCAAGATAACTTTAGGAGCACAAGTTTGGGATGGAGCCAGGGTTTGACTTCCATCTTCCTATCTCCCTCTCCAGGTGGGGGCTTTCCAAGCCAAGCTGCCATTTCTCTAGTCTTCCTAAAGGATGTTTATGGATGATGTCGAACACGTGGGGAAACCCAACTCTGCTTCTTTTCCATAAGCTGCCTTTTCTGTTGTTATTCTGCCCAATATGATGGAGAAATGACCCAAGACACTGAACCCTGTGAAGGAAGCTGACCTGTTCTACCACGTGGAGGAGAGAGGAGACGCCACTATAATCCAGTCCTATTCCACAGTGACGTGGAAGCCCAACTGTGCCGAAGATGCAGTGACAGCAGAGTCTGTGTATTTCACGACAACGCCTGGCAACAACCTGAAGGAAATGTTTTCTGTTCTGGTCCCATCACACATCCACGAAATGAGTGAGTGTGATAAACAGGACTTATACATACTTTTCTCAAAGAAGCTACACTTTGGGTTTAGGGGAGTCTTTTTTTCTGGAGGGGCAGAACATTGGAGACTCAAGTCAGTGACTTCTATGTGTAGGTACATGATCTCCCACTGCGCTGCAACAGTGGTTCTCACCCTTCCTAATGCTGTGACCCTTTAATTTCAGTTCCTCATGCTGTGGTGACCCCCAACCATAAAATCATATTGTTGGTACTTCATAACTGTATTTTCCTACTGTTATGAATTATGAGGTGACTATCTGTGTTTTCTGATGGTCTTAGCGACCCCTGTGAAAGGGTCATTCGGCTCAACAGGGGTCATGACCCACAGGTTGAGAACTAGTGTGCTAGGAACTCAGCCTAAAGCAGTGGTTCTTAACGATTGGAAAACCTATTTCTGATGGTCTTCGGAACTGAGGCACTGCTCAGTAGCAAAATTACAGTTATGAAATGGCAATGAAAATAAATTTATGGTTGTGGTTTCCTAAGACTACTGGAAATATATGTTTCTGCTGGTCGTGACCCAAAGGTTGAGAACCACTGGCTTAAAGGTTAGGCTTAAACTCAAATGACCAAGGGAAAAAAGTATACATACATATACACATACATACATATACACACACACACACACACACACACACACACACAGAAAAATTATCTGGAGTGACAAAAACACAAGCATGTATAATTAACTGCAGTCACAGAGTCCTATGGAGTCACAAGCTTCTACAGCATCCATTTGCTTAGACATTCCCAGCAGTCATAAAACTCAGTTAGTGTGTACTGTCAGCAAGTGCACAGCTCAAGAAGAACTATTTATAAGCAATCAAAATGAAGCTATGTGCAAGTTGGGCATAGTGGTACATACCTACACTCCCAGCATTTAAGAGGCATAGGCAGGAAGGTCGAGAGTTCAAGGTCAACATAATGGGTGAGTTCAATGTCACCCTAGGCTAAATAATGAGTTCTAGGCCATTGTGGGCTATGGGCTGTACGAAACCCAGTCTCAAAAACAAAGCAAAACTGGACCAGAAACATTTTTTAAACATAATAGCTTATAGTAAAAAATCAGTGAAATTCTTGCCTCTGGAAGAATTTTTAATTAGTTAATAGATACATAAATTCTACACAGCATTTAATTCAATAGCCCCAATACTCTGCTTCCACTCCAATCACACAGAATTAGCATACAGATTTCAATATTAAAAAATTCATTTGAAGTACTACAGGGAGAATTCAGACTAGATTTTTTTTTAAAAAAAAGGGTTATTTGTAATTTAAATAGATATTTTTAAATAGTCCTTTTTAAAATGGACACGGTGTTGAACACAGTTAAAGGAAATAATTTAGTGAATAAAGTCTCCTTGTTTTGCACCGAGGTGTTTCTTTGGAGACACCAGCGGGATACAGAACAGATGCTTAAGTGTTCAGAAACAAAGGTAGCCATAGTTGGGGCTCTGGTCTGAGCAGCAAGGCAGCAGCAGTGGGCCACTGACCGTGCTTCAACACATACAAAGGTAAGTCACGGCACACTCTTCTGCCAGTGCCAAAATCGGATGCTGTGGAAGAAAGGAACCTTCAGCTCGATTAAAACAAACACCAGCACCTTCATAGGGGTGTCTGTCATTCTCTCAGGAATGAAAAATAACACATGTGCCCATATGAACTGCCAACGAATGCAGAATGAAATAGAAGTTGACACATTTTAAATACAAATTTGAAAGCAGTAAATTGAGCATGCTAAGTTTTATTGCTCTAAAATGTATCTCAGTTGCCTTATTATATAACATTGCTTTTATGTTTAATAAATTGTTATATTATTTTAAAAGTTAAATGCATTACCTTTGTTTGCTTATATGCATAAAGCCATGTTAAATAATACTAAGATAGTTTAATTTCTAAATAAAGCACAGTGCAGTTCTCTGCCCTCACACAGTGGGAAGTGGACCTACCTGCGCTGACCTCCTTTTCCTCCTCCTCGATGCTGTTCCTGATGCTGTCATACTCCTCATCAATAGTCTGATTGCCACGCATCTGAGACAAAATTCTGCGGGCCTTCTGAGTCTGTCCTTTCTGGATAAGCCAGCGAGGGCTTTCGGGCAAAAAGAGAAATCCAAGGAACTGTGTAATGGCTGGAATTGCTGCGAGTCCCAACATGTACCTGCAATAAGAAGTATACCGACCTTGTGAGACTGTTCTAAGACCACTGGGTATAGATCCACGGTGGCATCTAACAGCATGGAGTATGCACTTAACACAGAGTCCAACAGCCCTGAGTGCCCGCTCGTTTGACAAAGAATCTAAATACATAGAGCACCTACTTCCCAGAATGTAACAGCACTGAGTCCGTGCCCATTCGCAGGAGTAGAAGAAAACTGATTGTGCACACTCCCGAGAAACTAATAATAGCACTCAGCACACACAACTGTTGCAGGAATCTTAAAAGTTCCTATTAATAAAATCAAACCTGAGGTCTGGTATTGGGGTGAATGCTGGAAGATCAGAGAAGCAGAACAAACCACAATTACCTCACCTCTCCAGTTCCTCAGCTGATCCTGTTTCCTCAGACTGGAAGCTTCTGAGTCCTCATCCAAATGGATCTCAGCTGAACTGTTGCTCCAAAGCCTAAAAGCTTAACCAGCCAAGTGCTTCTAGTTTCTGGTCTTCACGCCTTATATACCTTTCTGCTTTCTACCATCACTCCCTGGGATTAAAGGCTCACTTTTTGGGATTAAAGGCGTGTGTCACCATGTCTGGCTGTTTCCAATGTTGCCTTGAACTCACAGAGATCCAGACAGATTTCTGCCTCTGGTTTTTTGTTTGTTTTTTGTTTTTGTTTTTGTTTTGTTTCTTTCTCTTATTTTTTCTTTCTTTTTTTTTGGGGGGAGGTGAGTTTTTTGAGACAGGGTTTCTCTGTGTAGCTTCGCGCCTTTCCTGGAACTCACTTTGGAGACCACACTGGCCTCGAACTCACAGAGATCCACCTGGCTTTGCCTCCCGAGTGCTGGGATTAAAGGCGTGTGACACCACTGCCTAACCTCTATGTTTAATATTGTGGCTGTTCTGTCTCTGAACCCAGATAAGTTTATTAGGGTGCACAATATTTTGGGGAACACAATACCATCACACACAACAGAGTCTGATGTCAGAGTCCACATATGCACAGCATTTGACAGCAGAATCCGCACACATTCATGAGAGTACAAAAACATTGAGTGTGCACACTCTCTGGAGTCTGACAGAAATGAGCCCATACTCACCAGAGAACCTCAAATGACCGAGTCCAAATACAAACACTGAGTGGACACTCCCTGAAGTCTAACATCACTGAGCTCACATGATGTACCAAGCTTTTAATTTGGGGCCACCAACTACCTCCCACCTCATGACATGCTCTTTTAAATTAAGCTGTTTCTCTATCTACCTTTTGCCTTGGGACTTTTTACCTTCTTTCAGTATATCTTACTTTCACCTGCCCGGCTTCTTGTCCCCAGCATGTTCCTCTCCTTCTCCTTGTTCTCTTCTTTCATTCCTCTCGAGCCTAGATTTCTCCTCCTGTTTATTCTCTCTGCTCGCCTGCCCCACCTATCCTTTCTCCTGCTTAGCTATTGGCCATTCAGCTCTTTATCAGACGAATCAGGAGCCTGAGGCAAGCAAGGGGAAACAAATGCCACACATCTTTACATAATTAAACAAATGCAGCATGAACAAATGCAACACATCTTTTCATAAATAAACAAATGTAACACACCATTACACAGTGAAAGTAATATTCTGCAGCATAAACAGTATAACACATCTCTGCCTAATTAAAATCATATTCTACAACATACATATTTACAAGAGAGTCTAACAGAACTGAATACACACTCACCACTGAGCCTAATAGTACTAGTGTGTTCTCATTTGCCAGAGTCCAGTACACCTTGGAGTCTGATATAACTGAGTGCACACTCATCATAGTTTAAAAACACTGAGTGTGTACTCCTCAGATTCTAACAGTGCTGTGCACACATTTACCATGGAGTTCAACAGCACTGAGTGTGCATTCATTCACCAGAGCCTAAAAACACTAATTTGCACTCCTAAGATTCTAACAAAACTGAATACACAGCACAGACTCTAAAAGCACTGTGTGTATAGGCATTCACCAGAAACTAAATACATTGTGTGCACTCCCCAAAGTCTAACAGCTCTGAGCGCACACTTGCCAGAGAGTGTAACAGCAGTGAGTACACACCCCAGATTCTAACAGCACTAAGCGCTCACTCATTCACAGGAGTATAAAGAAGAGAACACACTACTGAGTGCACACTCACCAGAATCTAACAACAGTTGGTGCACACTTACCACAAAGCCTGAGAAGACTGACTACATACTCACTCCAGAATCTAACAGCAATGACTGAACACTTATTTACCAGAGTCTAAAAACACTGTGTGAGCACTCTCCAGAGCAGTGGTTCTCAACTTTTCTGATGCTGCGACCCTTTAGGACAGTTCCTCATATTGTGGTGACCCCCTAACCATGAAATTATTTTCATGACTACTTCATAAACATAATCTTGCTACTGTTAGGAGTTGTAATGTAAATATTTTTGCAGTCAGAGATCTGGCAAAGAGGTGGCAACCCACAGGTAGAAAACTGCTGCTCTAGAGGCCAGCAACATTGCGTACACACTCACCAGAGACTAACAGCACTGAGTATATACTCATCACAGAATTTGGTATTTGTGTGAGGCACAGGAATATTTAATAATTATTAATCAGAATTTATTCACTAGAAAAGAAATGTTACTTTATGCTGTGCTGAAACTGAAAGAGAAAAGTCTAATAATTTCATTCATACAAATTACAATTTTGCAATAATAGGCAAACATCATAATTATATTTCCACATTCTAAATCAAACAAGCCATGCAAAGCACCATGACAGCCCTCCATATATAATATGTCTAATATACACAACAGAAGTATAGTGTGCAATACCTCTGTGTCTCCTGTTGATACAAATTCCATGCATATGTTCCAAGGCAGGTGAAAACAGAGCTGCTGTAGTCTGGATAAGTGTCTCCTAAAAGCTCCATGCTGAAGGCTTCTTACTGGGAGAGGGCAAACCTCTAAGAAGCAGGGGGGGCTAGTGGGAGGAAGTCTGTTGACTGGGGAATTCTCTCAAGGGTGGGCTATTAGGACCCCACACCTTTCCTCTCTCCTTTGGCCGACTAGCACTCATGAGGTGATCAAATCCCTTGACAACGAACCCTTGTCATGATGTCCTGCCTTGACACAAAAACTCTGAGCCAAAACAGACCTCTCCTCTTGAAGAGTGAAGTTATCTAGGGTGTCCTGTCGTCACAAAAGTAGAGAACTAACCGTGGATTGAGAGTTTTCTGATACAATATATACTTTTCAGGAGACTAGGTGCCTGAAATTTGCTTCTTTTGCATTTAGTTAACAGTTTTTGTTTGTTTTGATTTGTTGTCTGAAATACGGTCTTGCTATATGTAGCCCATACTGGTCTACAACTTGTGGTCTCCGTCCCTCTCTCATAAGAGCTAGGATCACAGAGATATCCATCATGCCTTGCAACAAGTTTGTCCTTAATAGTTATTTCTGCTTTTTGAGTAATTGTTTTCTTAAGTAATTTCCCTATTTCATTTTGCTGTGAGGCATCAGGTTCACCATGATTAAGGAATAAATGGCTTACAGCAGAGAAGGAGGTAGAAACAAATAATTGTAACCAAATGGCTAAAAACAGAAAAAAATTTAATTATCCGTTATTTTCTTTTAAGTGTCTACTCTTATTGACTGGGAAAATGAAAACACACACACACACACACACACACACACACACACACACACAAGCTTGTAGTTAAAATTCACCAAAGAAGGAGCAAACATTATAGCATGAGTCCAGATGTCCATACCAAGACTTCTTCAGAAAGGCCTCCTAATGACCCCAACTAGAGTGGCCGGGTTAAACTTCCATGAACACAGGACACCCTCGTGTCTCCTGATGATACAAATCCCATGCATATGTTCCAAGGCAGATTTATGATGACAAATGTCAGAAGGCCACCTCATGTTCACAAGCAGCCCTAACTACCACATTTACGACAAATAAGGTCCCTTATTTGACATGCTTTGCAGAGATAGTCTATCTTCTAAGTCACGCTAAACCCATAGCAAAGCAATTTACAGGCTCCCAGAGAGAGATGTCATGATGTAAGGCAACTGCTTTCTATACAATTGTGTTTAAATTCTAAAAGACAAAAGAGGAAAATTAAAGTTATGATTTGGGTATTAAGAATACCGTTTATTACAAACTGCACAATAAACCTATAGGTAGAATCAGAAAAAAAAGTAAGATTCAGAGAGTGAACAAAGTATTTATGAATGAGTGACGGAAAAGATGATATAGACTTTAATGCCTATGTTGTGTGATTGCATCAAAGATCCAGAAAGCGAACAAAGTATTTATGAATGAATGATGGAGCAGATGATGTAGACTTTACTGCCTATGCTGCGTGATTATACCAACACTTAATGCCTCTGTGCAGCTCACAGAGGATATATTTTTATCACAGTTTAGGTCTGCTGCTCCACCTCGATGCCTATCATCTTAATTTTCACATTCCCTCACTAGCAGAGTACTGGCAGAGAAAGCATCTTGCACATAGATGTCATCTAGCAAACATTTTATGAACTGAAAGGCTAACAGCTGTGCACTGAAATCTCTGTGTTATTCCACAGAAAATAACTATGTGCAGACTCACGTAGCCGTATTTCAGGTAGCAAGTCTTCTAGATCATTGAGCTCTGCAAACGTACATCCAGTAACCCTCCTGAAGAAGCCACTGTCACTCTAGATATGATCAGATCCTCTCTCTGCAAGCAGCAGTCTTCAGATGAGAACTAGGGAGATCAACTCACATAAATATATTTGCTTGGCTATTTCTCCTTAAGATGTTAACATATACAACCAAATTTCTTATTTACGTGAGCATTTTGTTGCTGTAAATGAATGGGAGTTATAGCTTCTCTTAAAGAATTTAGAGGATCTGCTGGGCTAGAAGAGAAGTTCAGAGCACATGTACAGTAGAGCCTTGGGATCAATTCCATAGCATAAAACAACTAATAAGCAACAATAAAAAAGTGGCTATCCTATACTGTCAATTACTTTAAAAAAAAAGACTTTTTATCTTCTAGTATATATTAAATATATTGGGTTAGGAATTAAATAAGATTCACCCATAGACGAAAACTTTCCTGTTTCATTTTCTGTCTTTGGAATGACTAAAAAGCTGCAAGAATAAATATAGAAACTGTCTCATCTTTAGATGCAAAATATACACATAATTCTCTGTACTTTGCTACTTGCTATTAAACCTAAGTATAATATTTTTATAATTTTTATAATTTTTTAATAAGTTAAAAAAAAACCAGGAGAGAAGAAAAGAAAGATAGCAAAAAGGGAAATGTAAAGTTAACATGAACCCATGCATAAGTGGGCTGTGGAAGCTAGAGAGCTTTAGAGCCAGAGCCCTTTGGAATGGGACATCCCAGAGCCTAGGTGTAGAACTCTTCAGCCTGTACAGCAGGGGTACAGAGAGCTGCACCCTCTGCCAGTCTTTGTCTTTGCAAAGACAAGTCAGAAAAACTAAAAATACTGTACACACTGATACTGGGCATCTACTTTCTAAAAGTAAAAGAAAGGAGTCATTTGGTCTATTTTAACTATCCTTGCTGATAGGATATATTCTAACAGAAGAAAATCCATAGGACTACAGAAACCCACTGCACAGGATGGGTAGTAGCTATGATATATAAATAGCAAGAACGGATTGGATCCTATTTCGTGCTATGGTTTTATTAAGTGCCCCCCTAAACGTGTATGTCAGCAGCTGGTTGTGTTATTGGGTGGTGATGAAACCTTCAAGAGGCAAAGAAGTTCTGGAATCAAGGCTGGAGGACCTTATTCTCCTGAACAAGCAAATAGGTTAGGTCCTAGAGGTCCTGTCTATGTGCTTCTCAGCTGCCAAGAGGTCAGCATCTGTCCCCGCCATATGCCGCTATGTGGTTCTGACTATCACTTTCTGTCCCATTCCATGCCCAAAAAGCAAAGGCTAGATGATCATGAACCGAGACCTCCAAACCCATTTCTCCTTCGAAGTTTATCTCAAATATTTTGTTAGCAGAACTGAAAGGCTGGTTAACATAGTTCAGGTACACTAACCACAAGACTCCCCTGGTCAAGTTATTTTTCTATGCACATAGGACAGTGTCCTATTCCCTAGCACTGCTGGGAGTGGTATGTGACAAGCAGTTCCTAGTTCACTTAGCAGAGAAGCTGCTCAGCTAAAGTGTTTCACCTCCTTGGGGTGCCTAACCTTGTGAGCAATTTCACATTGATCTGCTACAGCTATATCTCCTCCCAATCTCCAGCAGGGAGAACTATCCAATATCTTTCTCTGGGAGAAAAATTATTCTTCTGAAGATATGCATACTGGCGAGTAGGAAAGATTGGTATTACACTGATGAAAAATTCAACCGAAGATAAAGAAGCAGAGAGCCATAAACTTAGCTAAGCTGTATCAGAGGGTGTCAATCTTCCAAACGCACAGAAATAAGGAACCAGATGAATGACAAGGAGTCCTGTGATAAAAACTAACATAGGCAACCCCTAGCGACTAGAAAACCTCATTAGTAAAGCTAAAGCAAGGGTTCTGAATCCAGAATTCACATGTGAATCCCCCAGGGGGCAGTTTAAATACACCAGTATCTATGCCCCACCTTCCCCAGGGGTTGTGATTAATTGGTCTGGGCTCTGAGCCCAGAGAATTCTATTTCATTAAAAGCTCTCCCTGGGTGGTGCTAATGTGCAGTTGAGTCCAAGAACCACAGATCTAAACATTTTAAAACCCCAGCGGTAAAAATAAACAACAAACACCCAAGATCTCAAGGAAAAGTCATGTATCTTGAGGAGGTAAAAAGGTACAACAGGCCGATAAGGGAAAAACTGGCTGACTCCAGGAAAAAAAAAAAAAAAAGATGGGAGCATTGATAAATTTTGAAATTCTTCAAAATATCCTTAGCATCATGGGAATATACCTTTTAAAATACAGATACCTTGACATTAACAGGGTCACAGCTAGCAGTACCACCACAACCTGCCCACCAGAAAATGAAGGATGGAGCAAACCCTCTGAGGCTGCAATGCTTCCAGATGTTGTCAGCCAAGTAGAACAACCCCATCTCACTCAAAGTAAGCTTACTTCTCAGTTCCAAAAGGCTGATGCTCTGAGAATCCCCTGCTGGGCCCCTGCTGCCACACAAAAGGCAGATCAGATGTGCTACAGCCTCGCTCATCTTACAGGCCCTTCACAGGACTGCACCACTGCTTGAAAGGCATCCTGCCTGTGCAACTTCAGAGTCTTCTGACAAGAGGCCATTTCAGGCACAGGATTCTGCAATCCACAGTAACCACCCTCTTCTGTGAACTAGGCAGTGGGTTATTTAGCATGCTCTTTGTCCATCCCAAATACATGAAAATCGACTTGTACATGCTCAGTTGGTTCATGGAACAGTTTATAACAGCAATAATAGCTAACTGAGGATGCTAGCTACATGCCAAGAACTATATCCAAGATATAGGATACCTACCATCTTCACAACAATCCTAGGACATAGTTAGCATTATCAACCTCACTTTAGCGATTAAGAATGAAACACCAAATGGGACTTTTAAAGATGGCAGACATTAGCCCATAGAAGCCAAAGACAGAATGTTAGGGTTTGACTATGAAATCTCTCACAAGTCCATGCATGAAATCTTAGCCCCCAGCTTGTGGCACTAGTGAGTGAGGTGAGGGGGGACACATCCAAGGAGCTTTTGGGAGACTGGATTGGTAGAAGCAGATGACTGGCCTAAGCCCAAATTCTAATCTAAGACTCTGTTACTCATCTGCAATCTCAATGTGCCTGACACAAACTCCTGTTGCTACAGCTATACCCCAATGCCCATGCCCCCCTTCCATGGAACTGTGCGCTCAAACACTCTCTGAAAGCTGCAGACTTCAAACCGCTCCTGTTTATTTTCATAGCCACAGAAAATCTTGATGGGTGTTTGCAATTCTAAGATGATCCTTAGGGACAGTCTTTGAAAGTGTGCCTTGAGCATAGCCAGGACTTGAGAAAGATTATCTAATAACATCCAGTACTGTTTATATAAAACTGAAAAAAAAAAATCAAGTCACAAAATTAGATTTGTAGTTATAACCGTTTCTTTTGAACTTTGTGTTTGTACCCATTTGCTGCTAATTAGCAAATCAAGTCCATGTTGGATCACTGAATGACTCAAATAAATTACAAGACTATTATAAATAATCAGAGGCTGTCTGTGTCTCATTCTCAAAAGCTCCTTAGTTTTGTGGGCTTCATGGTGCTCCACATAACAGTTCACACACTACCCTTAAGCCTGTATGCTTCCAAATTGGCAGGCCTTCACAAATAACAGTAAACATTTTTTTTTCTTTTTACTGAAAATAAAGAGTCTGCTATTAGAATCAGTAGATTCTTTGAAATCTACTGAATGAAGATTTATGTTAGCTTAGAATGCTATGCCAGGATTTTTTTGTGTTCTCTCTGAGTCAATAGTCAGTGTTTATCTGAAAAAAAAAATCTTCTGAATGTATATGAAGGCCCAAGAAGGCTCATCACCAAGCAGAGCAAACAAACAAGCGATGGTGCAATGCTGCATAAATCTGAAAATAAACTTTCTAGTTAATGGTTGCCAATGGAAAGCAGAGTAGAGTAACTCCAGACCCCTCAAACCACACCAGGAATAGTGTCCCTGCAGCCCTGCATTCAGAGATAGTTAGTCAGTGTTCCTGTGGCTGTGGGCTTTTATCTTAACTTCTCACATACTTAAGCAGTAACTGTGTTAATGATCCCTTTACTAAAAGTACTCTATCATATACCAGTAGGAAAATATCTGCACAATAACACTGTCAAAAAGATAACACTGGTTTTGGTCACCATATATACCATACATTACAAAATTAGTATTTCACCACTCCATTTTAACAGTAAGCAATTAAAATAAGAAAGTTGGGCTAAAGAAATGGCTCACAGGTTAGGAATGCTTCCTGTTCTTCCAGAGGTCCTGAGCTTGATTCCTCCCAGATTAGGAGGCTCACAGTTGCCTATAACTCCCACTCCAGGGGATCCAACATCTTCTTCTGGCCTCTTCCCCACATGCACATGCACCATACATATAATTAAAAAATAAATAATAAATTTTTAGAAAAGGAAATTGCTAAGCTGAGATTTAGAAGCATTAACTGAAGTTTCCCTTGTCACCAAAGACCATGCAGAAGATCATCACTGATGACTGACACATGGATAATCACGTTAGCTAATCATGACACAAGGGTTGGGAAGAGGGTTGCATAAAGAAAAAGTTTCCATGTGTCACACTTTGAATATTCCAATTTACTTCCTACTGATTTATGATCAGCAAATAAGCAACCCCAAGAAAGATTTTTTGTAACCTTATAAAACAAATACCACCAAATAAATAAATAAGTGGAATGAACTGTGCTTGATTAATAGGTGGAAAAAAGTAATTTTATATCAGTATTTAGTGGTTTGGAAAAATGCTGTTTAGACATACTCTGACAGAAAGAGACTGACACTGTTTAAATCAATGAGGCATTATGTACAAGTTAGTTTTAAACTGAATGGCAAAGTACAGGAAGACTTCTACCAAATTCATCTGATAGTATAGGATTGTTTCTATAAGAACTCTCCATCTAACAACTCTCTCTGTGTATGTCTCTCTCTCTGTCTCTCTCTCTCATGTCTCTCTGTGTGTGTGTATGTGTATGTGTGTGTGTGTGTGTGTGTGAGAGAGAGAGAGAGAGAGAGAGACAGAGAGAGAGAGACAGAGAGAGAGACAGAGAGAGATTGATTGATTGATTGATTGATTGATTTCTCCTAGCCTCTGAGAATCTTCCACACAAAGTTTAAAACTAGAGACTATAGAAGTGTGGTAATGATAAACAAACAAAATAAGACAATTTAATTCCATGATGGGGCTTTTAAAAAGGACAAATGTCAGAAGATTTGTTTCTATGGAAGCTGTTTTCATGGTAAAGTCAGACATTTGGCACACATCTATAATTCCAGAACTTCAGAGGTAGAGACAAATGTATAATAATAATGATAATAATAATAATAATAATAATACATAATACATAACACATAATATAATGCATAATAATAATAAGCTCAAGATCCTGTCTTAAAAAGACAAAACTAAATTCAGTGGCCAGTGTAGAAAAGGAAGAGTGTGATGGAACCAGTATGAGGTTCACAGTAATGTTTCTTTAGTACTGAATATCAAACCCTTGCAAGATACTCTGCACTACTCATCAGGAAATAAGCACACTCTGTAACCACCAGAACAGACCAGAAACTTCCTTTACATTCACCCTTTGCCAGTTAGCCATCACAGCCAGGGCCAATGGCTGGTGAGGTTCATGTGCCTGTTATTTAGTTTCTTGTTGATGCACCTCTCCTAGAACGGTGTGCACCCTCGCCTAGAACCTTGGAGCACAAGCTACTTTGTGTCTCTCCTTTTAGGCAGCAAGTCTAATTCTTCACTAACATGGGCTGGGGTGCAGTTCATTGAAGGAATGTGTGTCTACCTGCAACCCTGATGAAGAGATACACCTCCTTCAATCTTTTCTAGAACTTGCCAGTGAAATGATCTGGCTGGTGGGTGAAGAGCCATACTTCCATTTATTTAGAAATGTAAGGAATTTTTTCTTTTCCATTTTAGCTGGTGGGCATTTTTGATAAAGTATGACTGTTAATTACCATGCCCATTCTAACTTGTTGCAGTTACTGATTATAAAATTTTAATGGTATTATAATATCCTGAGGGATGGCACACCCTCTTTTATTCTTGACATTAATAATACAAACTTTTATCTTTTTCCTTAGTAAAATGAGTCATAGCCACCTCATCAATTTTATTAATCTTCCCACAGAATCAACTTGATTGCCTTTCTATTATTATATCTTATGCTTGCTTTACTGTTTCAATCCTTACTTTTGAGTTTAACAACTTCAACAATTATCTTCCTCCTCTTCCTCCTCCTCTTGCTCCTCCTCTTGCTCCTCCTCTTGCTCCTCCTCCTCCTCCTCCTCCTCCTCCTCCTCCTCCTCCTCCTCCTCCTCATCCACTGCCGCCTCCTTCTCCTCCTTCTCTTCCTCCCTCTCCTCTGGCAGGGTCTCACTCTGGTCTGGACCTCACTATGCAGACCGTCTAGCCTAGGACTAACTGGAGAGCTGCCTGCCTCTGCCTCTGCCTCTGCCTCTGCCTCTGCCTCTCTGCCTCTCTGCCTCTCTGCCCCTCTGCCCATCTGCCCCTCTGCCTCTGCCTCTCTGCCTCTGCCTCTGCCTCTCTGCCTCTCTTCCTCTCTGCCCCTCTGCCCCTCTGCCCCTCTGCCCCTCTGCCTCTGCCTCTGCCTCTGCCTCTCAGTGCTGGGATGAAATGTGTGCTCCATCATGCTTGCCATTGTTTCAGTTTCTTCACATGGAAGTTGGAACATGACTTTAAGCCTTTTCTCTAAGATCACCATCTAAAGCTACACGTTTTTATATACTATAGCTGCATCACCTGCTTGAATATATTTTATTTTTTATGACTTTGCTCAGAACATGTCTTAGTTACTTTTCTCTTGCTCTGCTAAAACACCATGACCAAGGCAACTTATATAAGCAGCTGTTTAATTTGGGCTTAGGACTTTCCAGGGTTCAAGCACACCTTGACAGAACACAGCACAGCAGTGAGAACAACTTGGTTTGCATCCTGACTAAAGCAGGACGCAGAAAGAGACACTGGGAATGGTGTGCACCTTTCGAAAACTCAAAGCCTGTCTCCCCAGTGGTACACCTCCTCCAACAAGGCCACAACTTCTAATCTTTCCCCCAAGAGTTCCACCAAATAAGGAGCAAGTATTCAAACATAGAAACCTATAGAGACCATTCTTATTCACACCACCACAGATCTATATGTTACCCAGAACATACTACTTCAATTTCCAAATATTTGGGACTTTCTTGGCTATTTTATTGCTAATAATTTCTAATTTAATAATGAGAGGACACAGCCTAAACATGTAATATAATTTATTTATTAAAAATCTTACTAACATGTATTTTATACTCCTACCCAATGTTTGCCAAATAAAATCTGACAGAAACTTGATAAGTAATATATATGGATATTATTGAGTGTGGCAGTCAAAAGCCAATCAAAAGGCAAGGAACTCAATGGTATTGTATTATTTCTATATTATGTTACCTATTTTTATTTAATTGTTCTATCCTTTGATGATAAAATATTTAAAAATCTCCAAACAGGATCAAGACCTGCCCATTTTCCCATTCTACTAATTTTAATGTGATTAAAACAAATATTTTTGCCCATTTTGTCATTTTGAAGTGTGCATCTCTATACTACTATGGACATGCACTCTGTGAGGCAACAGCACCCACTATCTTCTGATTTTTGAAGCTTACATCTTATCTTCCACATTTCTATCATCACTGGTGCTTCTGGCAAATGGGCTCTTTGATCATGATGAACCATCCTAATCTCTACTGACACCACTTTAAGCCCACTCTACTCATATCGCAGCACCTCATTTCTACTATTATAGTCCCATCTTTTTACTTCTTTATCTAAAGCATACGACATTATCTTTTAGGCAAGGTATATTTGTGTCCTTATATGAGTATACATTGATAGTTTTTATACTTTAGATATATTGTTTGAACATTTAATGTAAGAGTTACTTTGCTAAAGCTACATTTTAAATACAGTGTTTAGTTATGTGCTTTCCATCTGCTCCATCTGTTATTTACTCCTGTGTTTTTACTACCTTACATTTCTATAGTACATCAAACTATTTTAAGTATCCTATATTAATCCTTATAAGTGCTTCTTAGCTGTTCCCTTTCATATATTCTAGTGGGTGTTCTAAAAAGAACAGGTCATCTGTTAGTTTACCAAGTACTATATGTACAAATCACCAGTACATAATTCCATTCAACACCCCAGTCTTTGCTATTGTCATCTTAAAATGGATGAGAAGGTACAACGATTTCCCACATACCCTTTCTCTCCACACATGCTTCTTCCCTTGTTATCAACATCCCCCATCTAGGTGGCACATTCTTATAATCAGTGTACCAACTGTATGGACTACCAACATTACACATAGTTCACTCTTGATGGAGTGTAGTCCATAAGTGTGTGTAGCAGGGTCCTTGCTGTTGTTCCCTTTGGGGGAGGAGGCCAAATAGGCACAGAGTCAATGACACAGACTCTGGGAGAATGTCAAAACAACAAGCTTGGTTTATTCAGTTAGAGGCAAGTCTTACATACCCTCCACCCCTCCCGGGGAAGGGTGGGAGGTCTGATGAATATGCATCTGCTGGTGTGACATGGCTGTCTCTCATTGGTCCAGGTCATCTCCAGATCATGTTTCAGCTGCTGTTGCTAAGGCCCTTAGGCAGACCCAGGCTGGCTCTCAGAAAGTATCTTTTTTACTTGGCTGGGCCTCAAACCTGCTAGGGATGGGTCATCCCACAAGTGTGGACAAATATATAGAAGCAGATCTACCATGTTGACATTGTACAGTAATTGTCATTCAAGATCCTCTAAGCTCTGGCCATAAACAGATTTTTACACTCTATCCATGGTGTTAGAATGGTCTTCTTCAGGAAGATTTGTCTTCTATAAACCTCTCTTGCCATTGTCAACCTTCATTTACTTTTCACTTGGGGAAAATCAGAGAGCTGAAGGTGGTAGTGATTTTTATTAGCAGGAGTAGATGGATATAGAGGCTGAAATTAATGCTTTCCAAAAATAATAGCAAGCAATATCTAGTATCATTTAGGAGGTCTTAGGAATTTTCATAGCTATTCACTCATTCAATCCATACAATAACAACATTAACAACATTGCTGAAATTATCAGCTACATGAGGATACGAGACCTTAGATTAACCAACTCACACCATGAAAGTAAGCCTTCAACTATACTCCTTGTTATACTAGAATATCTTTATTTTTTTAAGATAGAGATCAACTCATACTCTATTATTTCCTTACTAATTATCACTAATTATAAGGACACTCCTTGAGTATGAATTTGTTTTCAGAAAGAATTACCTTTCAAATGATATACAAATAACATTCTTATTAACATTCAAATAACATCTTACTGATGAGGTTTTTAAAACTGTAAAAGTATAAGTGATTCTGGAAGACAAGGGAGCTTTACCACTTCACCAATACAATCAGTTTCTTTAAAAAATTCTCTGAGGCGCAAGAGAGATGGCTCTGAGATTAAGAGCACTAACTGCTCTTCCAGAGGACCCAGGTTCAATTCTTAGCACCTATATTGCAGCTTACAACCATCTGTAACTCCAGTTCCAGTGAATCCAGTATTACATTCTGGCCTCAATGAGCCCCATGCATGCATGCAGTACACAAACATACATGCAAGCAAACACTCATACACATAAAGTAGAATAATAAAAATATGTTAAAAATTATCTGAGACTTGCAAACAAACAAAATCAAACTTACTATGTTCTTAAAGCAAAGGATGACTATTTTTTTTTAAAGAAAGAGATATGCCACCAATGGATTTAAAGTTCTATCCATCCCCACTGCAGACTAACCTTCTACTGCCGCTACTAAATTCCCAGAAGGCTGAAGCCCCTCCCTCACTCCTACTACTTTTCCTTGACCAGATGTGACTGGCTCTGACTACATTTTCCCATCTGCAGAGACAATGTTCCCTCCAAGAGCCAAAGACTAGCTAACAAATACCCCAACATTAGGCATAAATGTTGAACACTGGTCAGGATCATCCAAGTGATTCCCAAAACGTTATAAGCTATTGCTATCGCCCTTGAGTCCCTATTGCTGAACACCATGAACTTCAGACACAGGGCCCAGAGGACCAAAGCTGGATCTGACCTCAAAGCCTTCTCCTTGCAGACTAGCTCTCATGATACCAGAAGGTATCATGTAAGCTTCCAAAGGAGGGAAGCAACCAACAGTCCTATTGAGCTATGAGATCTATAAACTACACTGACCAGCATGGCACAATAACTCCCAGAATGCAGTAGTAGCATGCATACCTTCTCAGCAAACAACAGCTCTCTAATTGGACACAAGATCATTCAACAAGAAGGAAACCATGTGCTGGGTGGTGGTGGCACGTGCCTTTGATCCCAGCATTCGGGAGGCAGAGGCAGGTGGATCTCTGTGAGTTTGAGGTCCGCCTAGGCTACAGAGTGAGTCCCAGGAAAGGCACAAAGCTACACAGAGAAACCCTGTCTTGAGAAACACCGCCTCCCCCACACAAAAAGAGGGAAACTATGCCTGATACTGGAAACCTAGCCAATGATCCAGGACTAGTGATGTCATGGATCTTGGAGGAGAAGCTACAACTGTTACTTTACTAACCCATCCTTGTTGCCAAATACATTCTAAACATCTTTCCTTATACCTTACAGAAAGTGTCATTCCTACCCCTCATCAAGGAAAGTTCTCTTTGCAAAAGATAAAAACCATTACAGAAAAACCAATCAAAATGCAGACTTGTGAAATTCTGTCCCAACGGGTAAATCTATGCCCCAATTCCTTCATGTAAGGTTCAGGGATCATTGCTAAAGAGGAGTAGAAAAATGGTAAGAGCCAAAGACACGGAGTTTTCTGTGAGATTGTGTCTCCTCTGGAAGGCAGAGACTACAAAGTCTCACCAACACAAAGTCATAAATCTGACCGCCAAAGGATGACATCAATAAATAAAGAGGATGGGAAAAAGCTCATGAGGCTGCAACCCTAAATACAGAATTACAAGGCAACTCAGGAATGCCGAGAGTGGGAAAAATATTCTTCCCCAGGGAAGAGCTCACCCATTAGTTATTTAATATTAAATGGTCAGCTATGACAATATATGTGTAAGTAACATTATATAGACTGAGCAGGTTGTATTTATATATTTAGTAATGGACACATACACACATATGTAACAATTTAGGGAAAATGAGGCCATGAATTTGAAAGAGAGCAGGGAGGGGTATATGGGAGGGTTTGGAGGGAAGAAAGAGAAGGGAGAAATGATATGAATATATTATAATCTCAAATATAAAAAAATGAAAAATACAATCACAGTTCACCTATAACTTCTCTGTTTAAAAGAGATGTCTCCACATCCAGCTGATGGTCCTAGGAATTAGCTGCTCTCTCCACTATTTGCTACCTTATGTACCCACAGCATAGGGTATGGTCAATTTCTTCCCACATTTTTGGGGAGAAATTAAGCTCAGAAGGACCACACAATTTTCCCCAGATCTGTAGGTAATGAATGGACAGTAGAAGACTGATTTGGATTTGGGGCTGGGATTATGTACTCATAGCAGTTACAGAAGTCTTCACGCTCTGGGCTTCTCTACTACCCTGTGCCCCACCCTCAGCCACAAACAAATACAGACGACAGAGTGTTCATTTTCCTTTAGCTTCTCTTACAACATACCGACAGCAGTACTCATGCATCAGAACAGTAGATAACTACGAAACTCATTTATGAAGGGCCTACTTTTTACCAAGCTCTGGGTCAGATGTTAGGAATATGTTATACATAAAATATTTTTCTTTCTACAACGATCTCACAAAATTAAGTATTGTTTTTTTTGCTCCCACATTTTTGGGGAAGAAATGAAGCTCAAAGGGATCACATGATTTGCCCCACATCTGCAGGTAATAAAAGAGCAGTGGAAGACAGATTTGGATTTGGGGCTGGGATTTTATTGCCCACTTTTTTTTTTTTAAGCTGAGGATTGAACCTAGGGCCTTGCGCTTGCTAGGCAAGTGCTCTACCACTGAGCTAAATCCCCAACCTATTTATTGCCCACTTTTAAGGGGACTGAGGCTTGCCCCAGCAAGGCCACCTTTCCAGAAGTGCACCACACTCCTACACATTTGACTTTATGATCCTCCTTGCTGTCTTATCCATTACTAAAAACAATGTTGAGTGGTTGGCCTTTAGCTAGGAATGGGGCCTAAATACTATAGATATTATATATTTCAATCTATATCTATGATTGGTCACAACAGAAGTTTACTTGGAGATGTATATGTACGTGTAAGCACTGACTTGTAAGTCTCAAATAAAAACTAAAAACACCAAATCCAAACAGTGGTAGCATCAAGCTTCCTCTCCTTTTCATCTACAGAGTAGAAAAGAAGATCAAGGCTTCTGCTTCAATTTCCCAGCAATCTCTCTGTAGAGACGGCCTCCTTCATGAGAGAGCGGGGTAGCAGATTTTTATTCCAATTGTGTATTTGGTCTAGCACGTCTTGAGAGAGGCAGACTCTCACTGATGTCATGTGACTTCTCATAAAGCTTTTTCACAGCTTATCCTAAGCCACGGGGCTTATGGTACTGCTTGGAGAGCAGTCCAGGTTCCTCTGTCTCCAACACACTGGAACCACCCCTTTGAGCCGCTTCAAGGTCGCAAATACTGTAGAAGCAAGGACCCGAGTCTCAGTCACCATTCTTATAGAACTTACACAGTCCATGCTCAAAGAGCATTTGTTATAAGAAGCAATGGCACAAAATAAGTTCAACAATACTGCATAGCCTGGAGTGCCTTTCAGTAACACTTTCCTAGAATGCTTACATGAATCTATTGTTTCAAACACTATAAAGCAATGAAGAAAAATCCTGTGCCCTCATCTTTAAGCTTTAACACAAATTTGTCTTTGTAAATATGCTTCATGTATTTAGTTTTAATGTTTACCTTCGTATTCTTTCTCATTTATTTTGACTCATATTATGATCAAGAAACAATTTCATATTTTATTTTTACATAGATACCTTTTCATATGATTAAATCTGTATTTTTGAATACTGTTTCTTTCAGATGAGAATGTAGCTTCCTAGACCCAAAAAAGAAGCTATATCTGCAGTTTATAAAAAGCCTGTCAGTCACACATGTAACTCAAAAACTCCACATATATTTATTACATTATTATATGTGTAAAAGATTATACCGAGTATGAGAAGTATCACCTAAATGCTTTAGAAAAACCAGTCTTCTGAAAATATCAATTCTTAATGGAAGGTTCCTTGCTATTATTAAAATAAATATGTATTTCTTGACTACTTTCAATTTTGCTGAATGCCACCTACTTACAAGTTAACTACAATGATTCAAGATATCTTGATTTTTCTAGTGCCTCAAAGTTGTAGTTTCTTTGAATTCAAGATAAGACCTATGCACAAACCTCCATCCATCCTTCTGCAGATAACTGAAGGCTCCATCAATGACACTTGCAAAAAACTGTCCCCCTGTGATGAAGAGGGTATTAATGGTGACCAGTCGGCCTCTCAGGTTGGGTGGAGAAACCTCTGCGATGTACACGGGCACTGTCATGGATGCAATGCCTGCAGAGAGGGAGCAAAGTACACATGAGATACCTGTGCAATTTCACTTGTAACTACACCTCTTTTCATTAAGGAATTTTCTTATTCATTTTACATACCAGCCACAGACCTCCCTCTCCTCCTTCCTCCCACCCTTCCTGCTTTCACCTCCCCTAACCACCCTCCATTCCCTCCTCCAACAAGGCAAGGTCTCCCATGGGGAACCCACAGAGCCCCTTCCCCTGCATCAAGGCTGTGCAAGGTATCCCATCATAGGTAGTGGGCTCCAAAAAGCCAGCTCATGTACCAGGGATGGATCCTGATCCTACTGCCAGGGGGACTCTTAAGCAGATCAAGCTACACAACTGTCTCACTTATGGAGAAGGCCTAGTCTAGTCCTATGGAGAACCCACAGCTCTTGGGTCTAAAGTTCTTGAGTTCTCACTAGTTTGGTTTGGTTGTCTCTGTAGGTTTCCCCAGCATACACTTATCCGTGCTAGGCTAAGACACACACACGTATGGATACAGGCTTGCACTCTACTCTGGACACAGCTTATCACATATTCAAGATTTTGTTAGTGACTGATATGGGGCTATTGTATATAAGTAAAGAAATATGTACGGTTCCAATCTCTGAATATTGTTTTTATACTATTATTTAAATGAATTTATTTTCGTGTATTTTGTTTAGTGAGGGCTTATGAAGCTGGTCATAAACAGAGTAGGTAAGCAAGAATGGTCTTGACCTTCTACCTCCAAAGTGCTCAGCTCACACTGTCATTTGAAAGCCCACATATAAAAATACCTCAACAGTCCTACAATGACACGAAAGGCATAGATACGCTTTGTCATTGTACAGACAATGGGTATAAAATTATGCTCTAGAATGCTGTCATTGCTAAATTATTTTAGTTTACATGGAAATGTCATCAGACAACAGTGACAATAAAACACCATTCAAGAATTGATATCAACAATTTGCAGTCATTTAGAGGAGATATACCAACTCTTTAAATAGGTTTTCTGATAAGAATATCTTATTAAGTCATACCAGTCAATTGCCTAGTTGTGTATTTCTGAGGCAGCTGATAATGACAGAACCTTAAGGACTCTACAGTTCTGGAAAACATGATCTTCCATGGACAAAAAAAATGGTATGGAGCTGGGGGTGGTCAGTAAAAGTGCTTATATTGTTAGTTACAGAACTGCAAGCTTTGTGTCTCTAGATGTTATAAAGCAATCCCTAGATTAGACGGGACATCAAAACTGCACCACAGACCCATATAGAACTGCCTGTGAGGGACAGGTTTTTACTGAAGGAAACACTTAGAAACCTGACACTTCCAGCCCAGGGGCCCTTGCACTTCAGCCACTGTCTGCCACATTCCACAGTCTGCAGCATCTGTCTGCAGTTAGTGACAGCAATACCTGCACTTCTCAAGGAACAACTGATTTTCAGTAGTGACAGAGACTGACCCCAGGGGTTCATGCAGGCTGGACACCACCACTAAGCTAGACTCTTGATTCATCCCCAATTTCTGTTTGTTGATCACTGCCATAAATCACCTAGTTCTCTCTCATACAAGTCCTGTTAGCTAAGGGATTGTTCCCTAGATCTCTCATTTTCTTTCATTTTCTTCCTTTCTCTAGACAGGCACACTTTCACCCTGGATTTTGAACTTCACTAAATTATAGCACAGCAGTCTGCAACCTTACCAACTGTATCTTTTGTTAACTTTTAATTAGCCTTCTCCATCTTTGAGTCGGGTAACAACAACAAAACCTGGAAACTTCACTGTAGTATGGCCAACACACAGGCAGCTAAGCTCTCCTGGCACTCCTGGACCCTGTGGTACTTGCAAGCATACGGAGAGAAGCCTATGATTTTCTCAGTTTCACAATGCAAGCAGAAGGAGTATTAAACCAAATCATCACTGCATTAGTGCAGTATCAGTGCAGCACAGACTACCCTAACATGCCCTCTGCGGAACCTGGAAATAAACATTTTCAACAAATGTTAACAAGTTAGTTGTATAGTCTCCTCATTTCTCTTACTATGGGACCATCTCAATAAAATTTCACAAATAAGCACTAATTTATGATTGGGATTTTTTTTTCTATACTGGTTTAGGTGTAAACAATCATTCCATTTCTTTCTTAGCCAGAGATCTGTCTTCAGCCACATAACCCACTAAACATGGGAAATCAGAATCACACATTTAAGCAATACATGCCTGTCTCCAAACCATAGATTTTACATGACAAGAAATGTGGCGATCCCCTCAGGCCTTTAGAAAGCTTGATGAATACCAGAGTGCTGAAGGTAACAGATGATGGCCAAGACAAAGACCAGAGAGAGAACTAGAAAGTCTCTAGAGCCATTGATAAGTAGACCTGGAAAGAGCCCTCAAAATTTGTTCAGTGATTGACAATGCTGATTTAGGATAGCTGTTAAAACTGCCTAATTCTGTTAGTTGGGTATTTTCCACATCCTGATTATTGCCCTAATTCTCAGTACATCTCTACTGAGAGCATGTAAACCCCACTTCACGGAGGACATTATCCCAGGAAATGTAGTGAGTGAGTCAAAGAACCTAAGAGATGCCAGAATCCAACTTTAATGGTACACACTAACCTGGCTCATCACCACAGATGGCAGTAGGCTCAGGCTTCAATACCTACCAAGCCAGTTACAAGCTGGGTAAGTCAGAATGAGTTATTTAACCTCTGTAGGTCTCCAATTCCTAATCTAGAAGGAGAAGATTAAAAATCCTTCACAAAGATTGAGAAATCTCAGTGGATTAACAGAGTAAAGCACTTAAATACAGAAGGTAGTCAATGCCAACCACTGTCAAATTTAAATGCAAGATAAAGCCAGAGTTAGGTATAGTCAGAGTCGGCCTGTGAGGTATGCAGCAGTTGATAACTATTGCTCTGACAATGCTGGGGGTATAGGTTAGCTACATGTAATGTTCCAATAACCCTGTAGTTCAACACAACTCAGAGTCTATAAAACAGCTCACTTCTTTCTTTTTTCATCACGTATGGGAGAATTTGGCCTTGTCAGCTTAGTTTTTATATTATCATCATTCAAGACAAAAAAAGTAAGGGCGGTAGAAAAACACAATAAGGCAAAATAAATCTGATTTGTGAAGAGAAGTTCAGATGAAAAAAGACAGGAGAAAATTTTAAGGAAGACACTTGGGATGGGTCTGGAAAAAAATGCAAACCTATGACAACTCAGCTTTGAGGGCAGATGTGGGGTGACAGATTCTTTTTTTTCCCCCCAGAGATAGGGTTTCTCTATGTAACGTTACACCTTTCCTAGAACTAACTCTGTAGCCCAGGCTGGCCTCGAACTCACAGAGATCTGCCTGCCTCTGCCTCCCGAGTGCTGGCATTAAAGGCGTGTGCCACCACCGCCCGGCTGTGGTGAGAGATTTTAAGAACTGCTAAATTACAGCCTACATGCTGTTCCGTTCAAGGCCAAGACTGATTTTCAAGGGCTCTAGATGGCTTTCCATTTCTGGACAATATCTCTTTAAATACAACCTCAAACTGAGACTTGGGTAGGAAAAGCTAGAAGTCTCACAAATATTCAGAGCTCAAAAGGTGACTGTGTGAACAACACACCTAATTGTGACTACTGCAGAGGCTCACACTCAGAAAGGGCATTTGAGAAGAACGCTGAGAGCCACTGAGAAAAGTCTGCATTTGGGGCACTGTTGGAGGTGAAGTGAGAAGGTGAACAGTAAGTGGGCACCTGCTTTGTCCTTGACTGTCACATGATAGTCCTACAAGGAAGGCATCCTATCGACGGGTATGTAGATGATGAAAAGCGAAGAAATCAGGTTGCAGAGACAGATGCAAAGTTCTGTTTCATTTTTCAGAAAACAGCACAGATGTGAATGTCGAAGTGGTTTCAGAGGCTCATGTCCTCAACTTTTGTTAAATGCTACTCAAGGACGAAGGGACACACCGCTGCTGAGAGCATGACCCTTAGGAAATATCTCAGAAACATTTTATCTTTGAAGAACGTCTTGTCTCTTCCCTCTCCCTGCTTCCTGCCACCAGGTATCATGTTAAAGAGATTAGGTCAATCTGCAAGGAAAATGGGAAGTGAGGACAATGAACTGTGTTACCGTGAGCTAGAAAAATTTAAGCCCATACATACAGCTGCTGTATGAACATGGAGAGGGGGGGCCTGATGTTCGCTCCACTCACTGTTGAAATGCTCGCACGTCACACACAAACCCTGCTCATCGGCAGCCTAATTAATGAGAATTACTCATGCAAGCGGCTGATTTATGGTTGCCAACTGACAGAAAGCTCATTCCTGAAAAGCCCCAGACATTGTTATTATGAGGCTAATCCTAAAACTCCTTTCCACTCTTCAGAAATATTTATCTGTCCAGAGACAATTCTTACTGTTCTAATGAAGGATTGCTAAGTAAAATCAGCAAATGTGAAGGTCTGTCTGAACGACTATTTTGTGGTTTGTATAGCTTAGCTGTAGATTTAACCAAACCACAAGATCATACAAATAGCAAGAACTTTATTATTCACACGACATCTGTTGTAAAGACAACATTTCTACCCTGTTATAACCCAAAGATGACAGCCTAATATTTCCAAAATTAAGAGTTAGATGTTTCTTCAGTGTATATATGAATGAGGCAAATTTTTAGGAGCACTCTATGAAAACTTATTTTTCCTTCTACTCTAATCATTAACTACACAGAATCCTTATCTAATACAATATCAAATTTTATTGTATTCTGTGTGTGTGTTTATATACTGTATGACTGTGCACATGTTCATGTGTGCACATGAGGAGGCCAGAGTCTGAGGTCAGGTGTCAGGTGTCTTCCCCTATAGCTCTGCACAATTTGTCTGTTTGTTTTTTGAGACAGTTTTTTTACTAAAGCTCACCTATTGGCTAGACTGACTGGTTAGTAAGCCTCTGGAATCACCCAGCCTCTGCCTCCTCAGCACTAGGATTACAGTATGCACCACCACACACAGTTTTTTTTCCGCATTGGGTACTAAGGACCTCAGTTTATAAAGCAAGCATTTACTAGCCAAGACATCTTCCTAGCCCCCTCATTCTAATTTTAATAGTTCAAATAAAATATATGATGTTAACATGAAGAGTTTATGGTACAAGTATTAATAGCTTTCTAGAGTAAATATAACCACAGAAATCCATTGGTGTTATTTCCTGATGTTAAAAGTTTAAAAAATAAGGTTATATCAAGGGAAGCTGTCGTCATGCTTGACTTGAGGAAGCATTACCAAGAAACTGTACCTGGGACACCACTGGGCAAAAGCATCCATAGGAGTGAGCTGACTCACCACCTACTTAGAGGGTACGTAGAAGCAGCCTTCCAAAAACTGCTGGAAGCCCTTTAAAAGGCTTGAGTCAGAGATATAAACAATTTCATAACCAAACAGCATTAGAAAACCCTGTTGCGATAGATAAATACCCATGAATCACAGTGGTGTCTCAGCATGATGAGCCATGCAGCAGCTAATTAGCTTCTGAGATGTGCATAAGCCACCTTCTAATAATAATGCTTCTGGAACAAGGATTGTGGTGGCCTGAGTTCATTTTCAAAGCCACTGCTTTATCATCTCTAAAGACGGAACCTTAACAAAAAAGAAGCATGGTCTAAGGGAAGAGGACCCTCGGGATAGTTGTGATTGGCTAGCTGTTACGTCTTCATACTTCTCAATAGTTGTGTCTACCGTGACCAGGTCCTTGGTATGACTTAGACTTCGGCTTTTGCTTTTTCTTAAAAAGGTTTAAGACACAAAAGATGTGAGGCCATATAAGTACCACATGCTAACCGATTGTGCCACTGGACTTACAAGTGTGCTAGGACCTATATACACTACAAAATGCCTATAACCAAGACCAGTTGAGAGAAAAGACTAACCCTGGGATATCTACAAAATTAACATTCTAGAGTTTCAAATAGTTCCTAATAAAGCATTATATACTTACTATCGGCATTTCAGCTGGATATCATCTCTCTCTTACTTGCTCTTTTTAAAAATCAGTGTGAGGTCAGAGAATAACTTGTGGAAATCTGCTCTTTTCTACAATCTGAGTACTAGGAAACTGAATTCTTCCCATGTATGTCTAGGTTTGTGTTAAGCAGACAAAAAACTAACAAGCACAGATGAAAAGGTGCAACAATACCTCTAGAATATGGCAACTGGACCAGCCACCTCCCATCCCACCACCTGTATTGTTAATCCGGAGAGTGGGACCCTGGGTCACAGCCCTTTTCTTGGGAACCACTTTTGCAATGCAGGACCCCTGCTTCTCTCCTTTCTTTCAGTCGGCCACCGGCAATACAGATTCTTTCTAGAGCTCACCCTCCAATTGCCCCTGAGACAACTGCCCCTTCAAGTTTACTAGAAAAAAGAATGAGGAGCTACGGGCCTGGGGTGTCTTTGGTGATTTGTCAGCAACCTTGCTCCCCCAAATCATAGCTCACCTTAGCTGAGAAAGGCTCCGTTGACTTGCAGACCCCAAGTTTTCCTCAGATTGATACAGAATAAGGAAAAGGCGTCAGGTTAATGAACATGGCATGCACAGCTGAAGAATGTGACAGTCTCCAGGTCTACGGCAGTTGTTTTCTTCCTTGCTGTTACCAAATACCTAACAAGGAAGAACTTCTGGGAAGTTCTGTGGAGGGCTCACTGGGTGTGTGTACACAAACTAGACAGCAGGGAGAGGTGCGTGCTGGCACTCTGCTGGCATTTCACTTCTCTCTTTTTCTTTAGTCCTGGGTCCCAGCCTAGGGGATGGTATTGCTCACACTCACGATGGGTCTTCCCTCAACTGAACCTCTCAACAAACACCAAGAGGCATGTCTGAGATCATTCCAAATCTAGTCAAGTGGGCAATAAACATAAGTGGGATAATTTCTATTTCCAAAGGGTAAATCAACTTAATAAAAACTATTTAAATTTAATTTTTTGCATGTTGGAAATAATGAAATCTTTAAGAGATTTACTTTCTTTAGGTATTTACTAACTTTCAGCTTGATCTTATATTTTATGAGAAATTCAAATTTTCTAATATATCTGTTTTTTGCAAAAATATGAAGGAATGATTGTTATAGTATCCTATAGCCAATCTTTTGCTGCTGATAGAATTTTTCTCTTAGGTCAGAACTGACTTCTCACCAGCAAGAACAGAATGCCTTGGCACTAGCACCTCCATGGCCTCATTCTCCTGGAGCTGTCCTTGGCAGTTGCTGCCTTTACCCTGTCACATGCTTTCTGCTTCTCCAAGCTTACTTAGCATCCCTATCCTTTCACCAGGCTTTGAAAACTGTAAAGAGGAGCCCTATGCAAATGGTTAAGATGCTAACTGCTAAACCTTTACTTATATTTATAGATACAGGAACAGCTGGCAGGCTTTGCGGTACTTCCTGGTAGTCCTTACTTCCATGTATTAGCTAACACAAAGCTTTGTAGTAAACTGCTATGAGATCCAATATGCAGCAAAGTATCATGTCTAAGAAGAACTGCAAACCCTGGGAGGTCAAGGTCCATTGTCACAGTCTGTAGAGAAAAGGAAGAGAGAAGAAAAGGAGGAGGATGAAGAAGAGGAAGAAGAGGAAGAAGGAGGAGGAGGAGGAGGAGGAGGAGGAGGAGGAGGAGGAGGAGGAGGAGGAGGAGAATCAATTGTAGTAGTGTGAGCTAGATGATGAGGGTACCAGTGAGCACACAGGCTTTTGCCCTGCTCCTCCCCTGCCTCCTCATCAGCATCTGAGTGGTCCAGAGCCAATTCAAGGTGGACCTGCAAAGTAAGTAGCTCTGCCACCTTATGAAGATTGCTAGCCTTTGAATAAGTGTCATTGCTTCCTGACACATGTGGAATCCAAAACAATGATTTTTCAAGGGATGAGACCCTGACCTTTCCTGGTCAGGGAAAAGTGACTGTGAACCTAGGTTTCTTAAGCCAAAAGGAGGAAAAAAATATCTTTCAAGAACAGGGTGCAATGCCTAAAATAGAATTCTAAAAGTTCCTACCAGATAGATAATGATCTCAAGTGGATTGTCTTAGTTAGGGTTTCTGTTGCTGTGAAGGGACACTGTGACCATGGTAACTTTTATTAGGAAAACATTTAGTTGTAATGGCTTACAGTTCAAGGTTCAGTCCATCATCATCATGATGGAACATGGCAGTATGCTGGCAGATATGGTGCTAGAGGAGTTGAGAATTCTACATCTTGATCCACAGGATACAGAATGTGAACTGAAACACTGGCTGTGGCTTGAGCATATGTGAGGCCTCAAAGCCTATCCCCACAGTGGCACACTTCCTCCAACAAGCCCATACCTACTGCAACAGAGCCACACCTGCTAAGCATGCCACTGTTGTGGAATATTATTTTAACTAGGCAAAGATGTGTTACATTTGTTTATGCTGTGGAATATTAACTTTTTAAAGATGTGTTGCTTTTGTTTATACTGCATTTGTTTTATTATGGAAAGAAGTGTTGCATTTGTTTCACCTTGCCTGTCTATGGCACAAGCTTGGTCAAATAACGAGCTGACCGGCCAATAGCTAGAGAAAAGGATAGGTAGTACTGACAGGGAGGTGAAATAAATAATTAGGAGGTGAAATCTAGGCTCAGGAGAATGAGAGAGGAAAAAAAAGAGGAGAGAAGAGAACAGGGAGAAGGAGAGGGACATGCCTGAGGACAGAAGCCAGGAAGCCTCAGACAGCCAGACACAAGAAGCAATGAAAATAAGATACTTAAAAGGAAAGAAAAGGAAAAAGCCTTGAGGCAAAATGTAGATCAAGAAAAACAAGTTAAGTTAAAGAGCTAGTTAGAAATGAGCTAAGCTAAGGCCGAACATTCAAAACTAATAATAAGTCTCCATGTCATGATTTGGGAACTCCTTGGTGGCCTAAAAGAAAAATCCTGGTACATGCCACTCCCTATAAGCTTATGGGGGACAATTACAGTCAAACTGCCACATAGATAACATAAGAACAGAGATGCAGGAAGGAATAAGGAAAATGTAGGAAAATTATAACAATCCATACACTGCATTAGTATTAAAGAATTATTCCCATAAAGAAAACTTCAACCCTAGATGCCTTTATTCCATTATTTCCATGAAAACACTAAGCAAGTAACTCTACACTAATACAATTACAGAGAAAGGCTGTATATCTCAATTAATGCCGTGGGCTAGTATAATTTCTGTGTTTCATGTCCTCTCGTTACAAATTAGAATCAACTGAGTAGGGAGCCTCACCTGGAAAACTATTCTGATGATCTTAACTGAAATGGAAAGACCTATCCCAAGATTGGGCAGTACCTTCTGCTACCACCAAGATAAATAGGGCATGGAAAAAGGGTGACTATTTCCCTTTTGCTCACTAGCCTTTCTTGCTGTCCAGTGTTTCACCCCATCCCTGTGGGGCTGATTCATCCTTCGTAACCAGAAGCAGAATTTCCAGCATCCCACTGTTGACTAAGAACAAGCAGCTCTCGGGAACCTTCTGGTTTGGGTACTAGATTAGGACTCCTGATACACTTACCCTCCTGGACTGATCTACTACCAGCTTCTGAGTCTCTCCAATGGAAGACAACACTTGTGGAATGACCCTGACTGCTGAGGTACCCCAGCTTACAGACTGAACAACATTCTCAGCTCTTCAGGTGTGAGTTAACTGTTGAAAGGTGGTTCAATAAACTCAATAATTATATGTGTATATTGTGCTCGTTAATTTTTTTTTGTCAAATTGGCATAAACTAGGGTTATTTGGGAAGAGGGAACTGCAATGGGAAAAAATGCCTCCAAAAGATTGGGCTGTAGGCAAGTCTATGAAGCATTTTCTTTATTAATGATAAGGGAGGGCACAATCCACTGAGGGCAGTGCCACCCCTGGGCACTATAAGAAAGTAGGCTGAACAAGCCTAGGAACAAGCAAGGAAGCTGCTTCCTTCCATGACCTCTGTTTCAGTTCCTGCCTCTAGTTTCCTGCCTTGACTTCCTTCAGTGGAGGACCACACCATCCAAGTGTATGATGAAATAAACTCTTCCTTCCCAAATGCAAACTGATGAAAGACAATAACTCTGGCTCTTTTGTACGTGTCTTTCAAGTAAGCACTAGGTGGCCTCTCTTCCAGGGAATGAAAAATGTCAGAACAGGAAACAGCCTGTTAAGACAGAGCAAGTACCTCCCTCCAGTACTAAAAGTGTTTTAAACACACCCATCATGATTTCAGACACTATCTCCTGCTTATAAAATGCCTGTTTATTGTCCTTCAAACATTTGTTGTTGCTGTTGTGTTCTGTTTTGCTTCATTTTTTTTATGGGCCAGGCTTAGTGGTGTACTTGGAAGCAGAGGCAGGAGGATCACGACAAGTTCAAGGACAGCCTGGTCTCTATAGTAAGTTCCATCCCAGCCAGGATGACATAATGAGATACTGTCTCAAGAAAAACAAAAAGAAAGTATTATTTCATCTCTTCCACTACAACTCAACCTACTGTAATGTAATGCAAACATTATTTCTATGGGAATTGGGGCTCAGCAAACAGGCACAAAAATCCATTGACTTCTACCAGTATCCATGAAACTATAGCAGGTTAATTTTCTGGTTTCTACAGAGAACGAAATCTCAGACCTTTCAAAGTCCTTGGCATGTTCACCCAGAATAGGCCAACATAAGACTCTTCTTAGTAATAACACTTTTAACCTAAAACATATATGGCCAGACAAATCTAGAAATGTACCACTACCCAAAAACATACCGTAGTTTGTTTAGTAGCTCAATAGGAAAGTGTTTAGTTAGAATGCCCAAGGCCCTATGTTCAATCCCCAGCAGTGTGATATATACATATATATGCATACACACACACACACACACACACACACACACACACACACACACACACTTACTATCCCAATACTATATACAGTTACTTATGTCAAAATAGTTTGAATGTGAAATACTCCCAGTTGACAACACTGAAAAGTTTGCAGAACTTGTAGGAAGTAGAACCTCACTGGAGGAAGTGTATCACTGGGCAAGCCTTGAGGTTTGAGAGCCCTACTCTATCTCCTTCTCACTCTCTGGATCTGACTTTGGATGCAAGGTGACCAGCTAGCCTCCTGGCACCTGCCATGACTCCTTCTCTACCTGCTGCTGCATCTTCACCACCATAATGGTATGGTGCCCTTTAACAGTAAACTAGAATACATACATTTCCCCTCTCTAAAATTCCTCGTCAAGCTTTTTGCAATAGCAACAAGGAATTGTTAAGATCTGAAAGAAATATATAAATAGGCAGAGTGCTAGATAAAAATTCAATATCCATTCATGACTTTTAAGTCCACTTAAAATTTAAAAAGGTTATTTGATTAAAAAAATACGTAACAAACATCATATTTAGCATAAGCCAATTAAAGTATGTTAGGAGCCAACAGGAACAAATCAAGCATAAAAGCTATTCTACTTCTCAATGAGAAAAATTCTAGCCAGTAGACTAATACAAGAAAGCATTTCTATAATTTTGAAGGTAAAAATTATTTATAGATGATATAATAGCAAATTTTGAAAAGTAAAAATGTACTATCAACATGCTACTTTTTAAATCTTTTATTTAGCTATTTAGCGCCCCCTCCCCCCCGCCACTGCCCCAGCATGTTGGTTCATGTCTTACAGGTAGGCACCAGGTGGCCTTTCTTCCATGATATTACTTAGTCTGCTTGGCTTTATTTACTTGGTTGTGAGATGATAAGATCTCCCAGCATAGTACAGCATAGCCTCTAACTCTCAGCAGTTCTCAGGCCTCAGACTTCCTAGTGCTAGGATCATATGTATGTGACGTCATGCCTTGATTTTGTCTTGTTTAAATGTTGTGTTTGTTTTTGAAGCAGGTTCTGATCATGTGGACCAGGACGGCCTTGTATTTTTCCTGGCCCTGAACTCAGTCTTCCTCCCCAGTACTGAGAATGCAAGCACTGGACAAGCCATGCCTAGAAATGATACTGAATTAGAGTTTAGTAGCGTCGTCTGATTTTAAAAAGAAGAAAAGATAAAAGGCTTGCATGGTAAAGTGTGCCTGTAATCACACTACTCAGGAGGCTGAGGAAAAGGAATTGATTACTTGAGGTCAAGTTCAGACAACCTGGAAATATGAGAGCCATCAAAAAAAAAGCTAAAACACAATTCTATTATATTATTACAAGTCTAAATACTGGCAGCAACTCTAAAATAGAATTTTAAAATATACTATGCTATTCACGAAACAGGTGCTCATAAGTTGCCTTTTCTAAAAACATTAACCTTTCACTTGGACCCACAAGATAAACGAAAGCTTGGCATCTCTACCATGACTTTGTATCTGATTCTCTGTACTCTGGCTGGAGACACAGTGATAAATCACTGTCTCTAACCTTTGCTAAGCTCTCTGTAGACTGAGGCCCTCAAGCCATGGATGACAGGAGTAAGGGCTTCTTGGAACTATCTCAGAAGAAGAGCTGAAATAATGGCCAAGAAGACCACACTTTGCTATGCATAACACTTGCCTTCTCCCCTAATTCTTCCATTTAAGCTTAATCATGTGTCAGTACCCAAATAATGGACCTGGGGTTATTTTGTTCCTTTTCTAAGTGGCCACATTGAAGAAATTTCTTCTGCTTTGACCATCATTCATTTGTAACTAGCATATCAAGACAGGGGGCTGAGCCCAGCAGGTAGGGTCTGTTGGCTTTTGGAGCCTAAGTACACAGACCAAATGTTTTTAAAAGTTAGACTATTAAAGTATATCTAAATACTTATAGTGTACTACGTTCATGAATTCAGTATTACAAAGACGTTAAGACTCAGAGGCATCTTAGATGGGTAAAAAATGTTTATTTCTCTCAAAGGTGGTTTGCCCACCAAGAGCCCAATAGTGCTTAAATCTTCCCCACCTTATAAATGTTTGCACATAGCATTTCAAACATTTAGTCTCCCCCCTCTTGTAAAGCTCATATGCAAATATTTTAATGTCCCCAAACCTGGTAAAACTTCCATTTATTCTAAGGCTCTGCTTCATTCCCAGAATTGATGGCCTGGAATGGTCAAACCTTCTCCTTCCCTTCATACCCCTTGTGCCTATTCTAGCCAATCTGGAAAGACTGTAAGATGAGACCCCAGCCAATGAGGAAAATACAGTCACCAAGTGCATTAGAATAAATCATTAGAATAAAAACATTTCCTTGCCCTGTGTGTGTCCTTGCTAGCCCATGTTAGGTCAGGTTGTGCTGTTTTTGCAATAAAGAATTGTCTCAATGAGTTAGTTACTTTCAGCTTTGTGTGTTTGTGTGACACCAAGAATACTCTAGGCCTGTAGCACGAATCTTAAACGTTCTTATTAATAAAATCAAACCTGAAGCTAGGTATTGGGGTGAATGCTGGAAGATGAGAGAAGCAGAACAGGCCACAGCTTCCTGTCTTTGCCAGTTCCTCAGCTGATCCTGTTTCCTCAGACTGGAACCCTCTGAGTCCTCATCCCAATGGATCTCAGCTGAACTGCTGCTAAAAGCCTAAAAGCTTAACCCCCTCTAATTCCTCGTCCTCACGCCTTAAATACCTTTCTGCTTTGTGCCACAACTTCCTGGGATTAAAGATGTGTGTCACCATGCCTGGCTGTTTCCAGTGTGGCTTTGGACTCACAGAGATCTGAATGGATCTCTGCCTCCCAAGTAATAGGATTAAAGGCACCATTTTCTAGCCTCTGTATCTGGTGGCTGTTCTGTTCTCTGACCCCAGGTAAGTTTATTAGGGTGCACAATATTTTGGGAAACACAATATCACCACATTTGCCAACAGATGGGGACTGGGAAAAATGGACCATTTGACAAATCGAAGTATCCAGAAGTAATGATTTTTTTGAGGGGGGGGCTATTAGATGGCTCACCAGGAAAAAAAAGTGGTCACTGAGCCTGACCTGAGTTCTATCACCTAAGTTCTTGTAGTATAAGAAAAGAACTGTAAATAAAAATTCCAGTGAATAACAGTACCTTCACCTTCCGATTAAGAACTTCAATAATTGTAGAAAATTAGAATGCCACAAGAAGAATCATACATACACACACACACACACACACACACACACACACACACACACACATATATATATTCAAGCCTGAACTCTCTTTAGCCCCTTAATTAATATCTATTCCTTGCCTATCTCTGTGTTTGACCTAGCATCTGTCTGACTAAAAGGTAAAACCTTTTAAAAATGTATTTATTAAATAAACAGACAGCTAGATTCCCACCAGCCAAAAGGCTAAGCGCTGCATGGAAGATGTGCTGGGGGTGATTTGAACTGTGAGGGCCCGTCCAAAATGTTTCAGAAAGGGAAGAATATTAGTAAGTAGCCTAGAGACTGTTCTTGTGATATTTTGGTGAAAAATGTGGCCGCTTTCTGCCTTTGTCCAAAGAAGTTAACCATTGAAAACAGAAAGCCCAAATGGCCTGTATTTACCATATAACACACAAAGGCCTGTAAACAGAAGGGACCTGGAAAATGGTTGGGGACTATGGCAGGCCCTGCCCCTCCCCCTAGGAAACCATTGCTTAAAAAGAAAAAGAAAAAGAAAAAGGAATAGAGCATAATGAGGAAATACTGGACCAAAGCAAGACTGAAAACCAGCAGGGCACACTCCAAACTTTGCATCTTCATGTCTGATGTCAATACATTCTTCAGAATTCCAACTCTTTTCTGCTTTGTTAACTACAGCACACTTCTCTCTCCGGGTCTGGTCCCACATGCTGTTAGCAGCTGTCCTTGGCAGGTATCCCACAACTCTGGCATCTCTAACATCTTGTGGTCTCCAAGACAATCCAGGCTTCACCTTCACTGTTTTACGAAACGGTCTCTTTTGGACTCCATGCAGGAACATCCATGACACACATCTGGCCTCAGGTGGCTCAACATCATCACCTCAAGCTGGGTTCATCTTGCTTATCCACCAATGTGTAGATGATCCATAAGCCACACTGATCGGCAGTGAAATCAATGACTGAGTGACCATGCCACTTCCAGGGGGTGGTGTCCTCACAGACTACCTCTGGCTGGCAGCAGTGCCAGGGAGGCAAGAAGCAGTGGCATGGGTCTTTTGATGATGTTCCTGGTTAAGGCATGGTTGCAGTAGAAGGCACCCTGGTACACCATATGCCCTGTGCCTATCAAGTGGTAGGGTAGCTTGTACATGGTATTCCATTGACTCTGTTATACATTTTCCAGGTTGTGAAACTCTACCAGGCTGTTTCCATAGTAACAGTTGGTGATGTAGATCCTGTCACCTTGAGCCATGAGGCCCTTCATCCAGGCCCCCTCAATAACTATGGTCCACAGCATGGAAGGTACCCTCACAGCTGTCCTCCCTGCCTTGACTGGGGACTTCTGGATGCAAAGGTAGCTCTCATTGGTTTGGGAAAGAGTAATAGGGTTGGGATTATGATGGTGGTGATTGATGGTGGAGATGTCAGGGAGCATGCTGACCCCTTCTGATGTCTGACTTCATCATGTTTGGCAGTTTAAGCTCAGGAAGATTGGCCTCCATCTTTCATGGTAGCTTCTCCAGCCCGGAAGTGCCCTTGAGGGTGTTGTTAGCCATGGCCTTGGATGCTTCCTGTCTGGCCTCCTGCCAGCTCAAGGTGAAGACTCGGGTTACTGCCTGCTGCTAGGCCAGGGTCTTCTGCCATTGACGATCATCGTCTTCAGCAGCTTCTTAGGACGCTTTGCAAGGTGTTTGGCTGAGAAGTTCCTCTGTATGCTGCAACATTCGTTTAGGTCCTTGCCTTTTCCCCAGCTGGTCCTGAGCCTTGCTCGAGGCTGGGGAAGTGGTAGAGACAGCAGCTGCATCCCTCTGCAGCAGCTGGAGACCCAGGCTGGTCAGCTTCTTCTTGATGTCCATCATGATGGCCAACTGGTTCTCAAAGCTCTTCAACTGCTTGCTGAAGTGACACACCCTGTCTTTGACCACCTCATTCTCCCAGCTCAGGTTGGCCTTGATGCTCTCCTCCAGTGTGTGCATCTGGGGTGACCCCATTGTGGATACAGCCTTGTACTTTCGTCAAGTCCATGCTGTACAGAGCAACCTCCAGGAGATCCACCACCGACGGCAGCTTGAGGAGCTAGGGTGCCTGCTGCTTGAGTTTTCCATCTTCCACGTGTTCCCACAGAGGTTGAGTGAGGAGGGTGGGGCAGCACAGGAGCAGCTGCAGTTGATCCCTGAACTCGTGTCTCCATAGTCTAGAAGTCCCACCCATGCTCACCTCCTCTGTACTCTGCTGCATGCATCCATGCAGTTGCATGATGCCTTTGCAGCAGCAGTCAGAGCCCTCCCAGGACATCCACACCTGGTCCAGGTCACTCAACACCTTACTATTGGGGCAAATAGGACTGGCCTACAGCGAAAGCGGCATCAGCAATAGCTTCATCTGGAGACAAGGCTGCACCACAACCTCCAGGTTGGAACTCTGCTCTGCTGCCTGCCCAGTGCCCTTGCCAGTTTCGTCTTTTTTAACCGCTGAGTAATTTTCCATTGTGTTGTACCACATGTTCTTTATCAATTCATCTGATGAGAGAAATCTAGGCTGTTTCCAATTTCTGCCTATTATGAATTATAGCCGCCATGAACATGGTTGAGCAAGTGTCTCTGTAGTAGGATGAAGCATCCTTTGGGCATATGACCAGGAGTGGTATAACTGGATCTTGAGTTAGATCTATTCCCAACTTCCTAAGGGAATAATTTCCATAATAGCTGTACAAGTTTGCACTCCCACCAGCAATGGATGAGTATTCTCCTTACTCCACATCCTGACCAGCATGAGCTGGCCTTTGTTTTATTGATCTTGGATATTCTGACTGATGTAAGATGAAATCTCAAAGCAGTTTTGATTTGCATTTCCCTGATGACTAACGATGCTGAACATTTAAGTGCTTTTCAGCCATTTGAATTTCCTCTTTTGAGAACTCTGTTTAGATCTGTATCCCATTTATAATTGGGCTATTTGTTTTCTTGATGCCAATTTTTGTTTATTTTTCAGTTCTGTATATAGAGTAGATATTAGCCCTCTATCAGACAGGTGGTAAAAATCTTTTCCCAATCCATTCTGTAGCCTGCCACTTTGTCTGAATGATTGTGTCCTTTGTCATATAAAAGCTTTTCAGTTTCATGAGGTCCCATTTATTAACTGTTCTTAGAGCCTTTGCTATCATTTTCTCCTTCAGAAAGTCTTTTCCTAGTCCAATGAATTCAAGACTATTCTCCACTTTCTCTTCTGTCAGATTCAATATACATACCCTTTTGTCAAGGTCCTTGATCCATTTGGAGTTTTGTACAGGTTGTTAAGTATGGGTCTATTTGCATTCTTTCACATGTAGCCAACTAATCTGACCAGCACCATTTGTTGAAGATGCTGTCTTTCTCCTACTTGTATTTCCTTGATCCCTCTTAATTGTCTTCTTGTTCTAGCTAAGACTTCTAGTAATATACTGAATATGTAAGGAGAGAGTGGACAACTTTGTCTTATTTTTTTATTTTAGTGGAAATGCTTTGAGTTTCTCTCAATTTGTTCAATGCTAGCTGTGGGTTTGCTGTAAATAGTATTTATTAAGGTGAGTATGTCTCTTGTATCCCTAATCTCTCCAGAACTTTTATTATGGAGGTGTACTGGATTATGACAAAGGCCTTTTATGTATCTAATGAGGTGATTGTGTGTTTTTTGTCTTTTAGTCTGTTTATGATGGATTGCATCAACTGACTTATGTATGTTGAGCCGTCCCTGCCCCTCCGAGATGAAGACTACTTGATCATGGTGGATGATCTTTTAAATGTGTTCATATATATATTTTTTTTTTTGCACTATTTTACTGAGAAATTTTGCAACTGATTGGAGGAAGTGAGCGAGAGGTAGCAACTACTTTGAACTAGCACATCGGCAGATGGTAAATAACTCCAACCAGAATTCAGCTCTCTACCTCAGTGTAATTTCTAATAGTCCAGTGGTGGTGTGGGGTATGTTGAAATATTGCTCCTAAGGTGAAATATTGCATCTGGCCCCTCCCACCACCAAGACAGAAGTACAATAATTACTGGGCCTATATGGGATTCTTGAGACAGCACATTCCTCACGTGGGTATGTTACTCTGGCCCATATACCAAGTGAGTTGGAGAGCTGCTCGCTTTGAGTGGGGCCTGGAACAGGAGAAGAGTTTTCAACAGGCCCAGGCTGCTGTGCAGGATGCTCTATCACATGGGCCATATGATCCAACAGACCTGATGGTACATAGGTATCAGAAGCATAGGTGAATCACAGAGAAGACCTTCAGAATTTTGGAGCAAGGCTCTACTGTCATCTGCAGGCAACTGTTCTTCCTTTGAGAGATAGCTCTTGGCTTGCTATGAGGCCTTGGTGGAAACTGAACATTTTGCAAAGGGGCACCAAGTTAAGATATTACTTGAGCTGCCCATCATGAGCTTGGTATTACCTGAAACACCAAACCATAAAGTTGGATGTAAACAGCAATAATCCATTATCAAATGGAAGTGGTATATATGTGTTTGGGCCCAAGAAAGTCTGAAGGGCACAAGCAAGTTACATGAAGAAGTTATTCAAATGCATATGTTTTCTATTCTCCTTACAATGCCATCCACTCCCAAGCACACACTGAGAACCTCATGAGTGTTCCCTATGTTCAGATGACTGAGGAAGAGATGATTAGGGCGTAGTTCACTGATGGTTCTGCAGATTATTCAGACATAGAGGTGAACAGCTGCAGCATTACAACCCCTGTAACAATCCTGAAAGACATCAGTGAAGAAAATCATTGCAGCGAGCAGGTTGTACACATGTTTGTACATCTTTACTTGGAAGGAGAAATGGCCAGATGTGCTATTGCTTACTGATTCTTGGGCTCAAGCCCATGGACTGGTTGGATGTTCACATGATTGGAAAGCAGCATGATTGGAAAATGGTTGAGGAAGACATTTGTGGAAGATGTATGGGAATAAATCTCTTTGAATTGGTGAAAGATGTGAAGATACTGTGTCCCACGTAAATATTCATCAAAAAGTGACTTAAGCAGAAGAAAAATTCAATAATCAAGTGGACAGGATGACCTGTTCTGTGTACAGTCACTCTCTTTCCCTGGCCATTCCTGTCATTGCCTAATGCTCATGAACAAAATGGCCAGGTTGGCAGAGATAAAGGTTATGCATGGGCTCAACAGCATGGACTTCAATTCACAAGGCTGACCTGGCTACAGTTGCTACAGTGTGTCGTATCTGACAGAAGGAGAAACTGACACTGAACCTCCACAAGGGACCCTTCTCTGGGGTGGCCAACCAATGATCTGGTAGGTGGACTACATTGGACCACTTTCTTTTTGGAAAGCGCAATGCTTTCTCCTTACTAGAATAGATACTTAATCTAGCTATGGATTTGTCTTCCCTGCCCATAATGCATCTGCCAAAACTACCATCTGAGAAGTTACTTGCATTGCTTCTGACTCGGGAACTCATTTTACAGTCAGAGGAGTGCCACGGTGGACTCACACTCACGGAATCTACTAGGCTTGTCATGTTCGCCTCCATGCTGAAGCTGCTGGCCTGCTAAAACAGTAGAACTGCCTTTTGAAGACACAGTTCCAGTGCCAATTAGGTAGTAGCACCTGGAGGGCTAGAACAGCATCCTCCAGAAAGCACTGAAGGCTTGAAATAAGTATACAATATATGGTACGGTCTCCTCCTTAGCTAGCATTCATGGGTCAGGAGCCAAGGGGCGGCAGTAGAAATGGTTGTACTCACTATCACCCCTAGCAACCCACTAGAAACATTTTTGCTTCTTGTTCTCTCAATCTTAAATTCTGCTGGCCTGCAAGTTTTGGTTCTAGATGAAGGAGTAGTACTCCTAGCTGAAGACACAACAAACATTCCACTGAACTTGAGGCTCAGACGTCCCCCTGGCCACTTTGGGCTTCTCATGTCATTAAGTCAACAGGCTAAGAAAGGCATAACAGTGTTATGAAGGGTGATTTGTCCAGCCAGAATATCAATGTAAAATTGGGTTGCTTCTCCACAATGGAAGTAGGAAAGATGATGTCTGGATTTTTAAGAGGGTCTTTTGCTGTTACCATGCCCTTTGATTAAAATCAATGGGAACCTACAACTCAATCCATGCAGGATGACAAAGGGCACAGACCTTTCAAGGATAAAGGTATGAGTCTCTCTTCCAGGAAAAAAAACAAAAACAAAAACAAACAACAACAACACAAAAAAAAACAAAAAACAAGACTTGATAAGGTGCTTCCTGAGAATGGAGAAAATTTAGGATGGGTAGTAGAAGAAAGTAGTATAAATACCAGCTAAGGTCACATGACCAGTTGCAGAAACAAAGATTACAATTGATGTGTGTGTCTGTCATATTTTGTTAGGAATGTGTTTGTGCAGATATACACAAACATTAATCAGATATTTTGTGTTTTCTTTCCTCCATATCTTTATCATGTAATATAATGTCAATTGAGATAATATCAGTGGTTGTCATATTTAAGTTATGAGGCACTAAAAGAATATCTCTCAGGGAAAATTGCCACCTATTCTAAAATATGTAATGTATTTGCAGTTGTAGGTGTGAGACATATAACGTTAGGCATAATTATAATGTGGTTAAGTATATAATGTGTTTACAATAGTACATGTGATAGTTATATAACATTAGGCATAATTATGACTTGGTTATTGTTTTCATTTAGAAATTAATTGTGACGTAAGGAGATATTATTGAGTGTCAAGTTGACATTGACAGGGGTGGACTTGTGGTGGCTAATCTCAGCTGTCCACTTGACTGTATCTGGAATCAATTAAAGCCCAAGCAACTGGGGATAGCTGTAAAGAGTTTCTCTTGAATGGTTCATTTGAGTGTAAAGACCTTCCCTAAATCTAAATCATCTGAGCTCAGAAGACCCACCCTAAATCTGAGCCACACCTGGTGGCAGCTTACAGAAAAGAAAATGGAAGAAGTTTTTGCCTTTTTTTCCCCCTTACCCTCACTCTCAACGGCAAGTTCATCAAGCCTGTTGCTGAGGCATTCCTTCGCTCATATTAGAACCCAGGTCTTCAGGATTCCAGCACAGACTGAAGATCAGCTGAAACATCCAGCTTTGTGGACTAAACAACTACCAGATTCTTCAACCTTCTGTCAGAAGACAGCCATTGTTGGACTACCAGACTACAGCTTGTAAGCTACTCTAATATGTACCTTTAAATATATGTATTTAAACTTCATTCTACAAGTTCTGTTTCCCTACAGACTAATATAGATACGCATGCCACAGTGGGTCAACTGAATCCTATAATACTATTTTTGTTTGTTGCTTTGGGACAGGGTCCCATAGAGCCCAGGATGGACTCAAATTTGCGGCAATCCTCTCTAGGCATATGCCACCATATGTGGTTATTTCTAATTTTAGTTTTTACGGAACCCTCTATAGTATTTTTATAACTGCTTATTTTAATTTACAATTCACATGAGCCTCATAAAAGTTTTTGTTTCTCGACTTCCCTGATAGAATGTTTTTTTTTGTTTTTGGTTTTTTTTTCCCCCCACTTTGGTCATTCTGATGATATCTCTTCTAACTAGGATGTAAAAACTTATAATGGTTTCATTTGAAAATCCTTGGATACTTAGTAGTGGTCAAATCTTTTAATATATGTAGCCAGTTGTATGTTTTCTTTTGAAAACTCTATAAATCATTTGTACTTTTAAACTTCCTTATTCAGAATTTTCTGCTGCTAAGTATGAAGGGTGTTTAGTTCCCTGTAAATGCTGGATACCAATGATTAGATAAGAAGACAGTTTGTAAATGGTTTGTTTGTAGCTGCCCTGATCTACTGTGCACAAACATCTCACATTTATCTAGCTTTGCTTTTGCTGTTTACACTTTGGAGAAGCTTGCTTTCTCACTCTTTCTACACTCTTTCCAATTTCTCATCATTTAGTGATTTTTTTCTTTCTTTTTTTTTTTTTTACTGAAAAGACAACTCATTTCACTGGTTAAACTAATTCTTAAGTGTTTTGTTTGTTTGATTCATAGCTAATGGAAATGGGATTACATTCTTGATGCTTACTTAATAAGTTAGTTCATCATGGCTGTATAAAAATGGTGCTGACTTTTATATGATGATTTTTATATCCTGGAACCACTGAATTATCAGTTCTAATAGCTACCTTTACAGAAATTATATTTTCAGCACATGGACTACTATCGAAATGTTGTGGTTTGAATAAGATGTCTCCAATGGTCTCCAATATTTTACACTTGGCCCCAGTTAGTGAAAATGTTTGAGGAGGTTTAAGTGGTGCAACCTTCCTGAAGGAAGTATGTCACGGGAGGTGAACTTTGAGAGTAAAAGCCTTATGCTGTTGCCTGTTTGCTCTCTCAGCTTTCCCATTGTGGCTGAGGGTGGGAGTTCTCAGGATCCTGTTCTGTCTTCATGCATGCTGCTTGCTGCCATGCTTCCTGACCTTCATGGACTCATCCCTTTCTGGTACTGTAAGCCCAAATAAACTTTCTTCTATGACTTGTCTTGGTTACCACAGCAAAGAAAAGTAACTGGTAAACAAAGATGATTTGACTTCCCCCTTTCCTTCTTAGATGTCCTTTACTTCCTTCTCTTTATTAATTATTCTGAGACCTCTAGTACTGGGTTAAAAAGGAGTAGTGAAAATACCAAAATTCTTCCTTACTGGTCTTGATGGCACACACAATTCATCCAGCACTTGGTGGGTAGAGCCAGAAAGGTTCTGAGTTCCAGGCTACATATTGAGTCCCAGGTCAGCCAGAGTTAGAGAGAGACCTTCTCAAAACCAACCAACCAACCAATCAACCAACCAAACAAACAAACAAGTCTAACTCTCCCTTGTGAAAGCTCCAGTTATTTCATCTACCTTATAAGAACTTGGATGATAAAAGAATAACAAGTTACAGGTTACTGAGTCTCCCATTTCCAATGGACACTTATAAACAACATTAACTTGGCCCCTGTGAAAAGTATCTCATAAACCACCATGTTTATGGATACTTAGGTGGAAAACAGTCTATTATACATTTATGTCTCTCATTAGTGATTAGCCTAAAATGTAACATAACATATTTAATAATGAAATAGTCATAGAAATAAATTAATTATGAAAATAATGAATTACTATCATTTGAAGAGTAGGATGAAAAGACAGGGAGGGAAAATGAGGAAAAGGTCAGAGTACCTAAAACTATAAATGCTTTACAATATCCACATTACAGGAAAAAACTAAATATGACTTAATGAAAGAACACTACATTAGACTTATTCCATATTATTCAGTAATAATAGCAATTCTCTCCTAATAAGGTTAAATGAGCTGTACATAAAATCCCTGTGAATCCTACATCAAGCAACAGGCTGTAAAATGAAGTCAAAAAGAAGAGAGAAAAAATAGAAGCCTCCAAGGTTATGCTCTTCAATACAGCCGCTGACATTTCTGCAATAAGATCTTTTTTATTTTAATCCATTAGCAACTACTAAACTACAGACATCTACCGATGCTATCTTGCTGCCATGGAAATGAAGAATATATGAATTAATTACGACTGGTTAAAAAGGAAAAAGGGTTGTGTGGCTCCGACAGGAAGCAGTTTCTCTCAATAGTTTTCTTATATACCCAACAAACACCCTATGTTGTCAAGTATCTTAGCTATTTCCTGTTTTAGTGTTTCCCCCCTTGGTAAGCCAGCAGTCACATGTTATTCAGTTGCTATGACTTTTCACATTTTGGGTTTAATCACCAGGCTTCATATCACTGTGGATCCTCAATTCTTTAATGTCCTTTACTTTTCTTATGATGATCATTTTAAAACAACTATTTGTATGCACTTAAAAAAAAAGCCACTCTCATTGTGGCTCCTTTTTCAAGGGGTAGTTCATAAACAAATATCTGAATGGAGGCTCCCAAACACCAGGATTCCTATAAGTGAAGTAATGAGAACTTGTTATCTCAGAGAGGCATAAAGAGAACATGACGTGGCTCATTGGTCAGATCATTATTCGTCTAGAAACAAGGGATACGTTATTAGAAAGCCAGTTACTTACATAAAACCCCAGCGCCCTCAATCCCTCAATTCAAAAATGCAAATTCCAAATCATTTGGAGCGGCAACACGGTATGACAGGTGAGACATTACACAAGCTCACTAGAAGTACTGTATAAGCCTATGTATTTAAAAAATGAATAAATTTGTATTTCCATCCCCAAGGTATGCTGATGTTTAAGTAAATATTCCAGAATTAAAAAAAATAAACTTCAAACATTTCTGCTCCTTAAAATGTTGGTTAAGAGAACTGAGCCTATCAAATATGAAATTTACTGAATTATAGCTGATACTCTAATTTCCCAACCTGCCTATATCAGTTTCTTGGAGACTTCAGCTGTGTTCTGCATTATTTCCAGGAGTTTTACCAGCGATTATATATATAAATATATAATATATTCATATATATGTGGGTGTATATATACATACACACAGTGAATAGAAAATCACAGAGGTGTCTGACTCTATTTTGACCAGCAACTGATACTGCTTATTAATTTCTTAATGCAATTTGGGGGGTAGGAATAATTCAGTGGTGGAGTCCTTGCCTAGTATGTTTAAGGCCTAGATTTAGTCTTCAGTACTTCATACACAAAGCAAACATGTGCCTTGTTGTGTGCAGTACAGATATAAACATGGATCTGGAAGATAATAAAAAGTATTCCAATAATATTGGTAACAGTGAGTGCTGTGCTTAAAATACTTGATATCTCAGAGCCTAAGGATGTCTCAGTAGTTAAAAGCCCCACTGCTCCTCAAAGAATTCAGGTTTAATTCTCAGCACCCACACACCAGCTCATAACCATCTGTAACTCCATTTCAGGGGATACGGTGACTTCTGGCCTTTGTAGGCACCAGGCACGCACACAATGCACAGATGCACATGAAGGAAACACACCCATGCATATAAAAAAATTTTAAAATACTGGATATCTGATCAAATGTTCATTAGTGATATAATTAAATGCAGCCAATTGCAGATGGTATATAAAAAGCAGTATCTCAAATCTGCTTCTTACATACACTTCAAACTATTAAGCTAGGTGTTCAAATATTTGTGCTACTGGCTCATCATTTTGAAACCGTGGGTTGGCTTGGATTGGGTGAGCTAAGAAATCACAATACCACTTTTTCCATGCAACTATTTTCCAATGAATAAAAGCACATTTTCAAAAAATTCCCTCTTCAGCTTAAACAACCAGAAGCAAACAAAGAGTAAACCAGAAGGGCTGGCTCTCTCAGCGGGCTCAAATTACAAACCTGAACCCCTGTCAGGCCTTTGGAAAGGAACACTGTCCAGAGTGGAGTAACAACAGCGTAAGGAAGAGAAACGGTCGCCTATTAAAGGTTGATGTCTTGGAGTGAATATAGATAACAAGGAAGACATTATGCATTGCTTCTCCTCTTCTACCTAGGATCAGGTTTTAAAAGGACACTCTCCTGAGTCTGTGCCTTCCACTGAGCAGACTGCATATGATAGATACCTCTGAGACAGAGGGAGAGCCACCCTGCCCCATGCACTGGAGAGGTGTTGAGTACTGTCAAAAATCTGCTATTAACATCAATAAAAGCTTTGGGTCAGACATAGTCACACCTGCACATGGAAGACAGAGGAAGGAGAATCAGTACAAATTCAAGGCCAGCCTAATCTACATAGGAAGTTCCAGGCAAGCCAAACTACATAGTAAGAACGTGCCTCAAGATAAATTTTTAAAGTTCTTTTTTTTTTTTTTTTTTTTTTAATTCTCCTCATCTTCTGATGTTCATTTTCCTATACGTGAATAGACACGGGAAATGGGGCAATCTGACTCCCTAATTAGCAGCTATTGGGTTCTCTCTTGCTGGCACAAATTGCCTTGAGCAAAAGAACTGTCAGTCAAACAGTGAGACAGTATTCAAGCCAGCACCAGCCATCTTGAACACATCATGGATTCCTTAGACCAACTTTGAAAAAGGCAGCAGCCCACTCAGGCCCTTGTTCCATGGTTAAAGCAGTTTGCCCCGTGCTTTTAACAACCCCTATCATGGATGATCCATTTCCACCTTAACTAGAGAGGAGCACCTTCTTCAATGGGGTGACTCCTGTGATTGGGGTTGGAGACAAGGCTATGATTGGCCACACAAATGGCTGAGGTTGGATCAAGCACTCTTTAAGTTATCTAGATGCTCTCCAGTGGTACCTCCCTGTATTGAAACCAGAAAATATAGCTTGCTGGGTGGGCCAGCAGGCATACTGAAGCAGCAGCAAAACTAGCAAGAGCCACAGCAGTGAAAGGGGAGGGGGTCACTCCAGGCTCAGGAATGGATACTAGTGTCTCTTGCTTTCATAAGCAACTTGATGCAGTGTGCAGGGTCCTACATCAAATGAAGGTCCTATAGAACCTGGCACAGCTATGGCCCAGTGCCTCCTGGGCAACCTCAACTAGTTGGCTATGGCAAACCAGCCTGGGTGACCCACACCTGGATGAACCAGCCTGAGAGGCAGTCCCGCTCCTGATAGCTTACCTGGTTCTGGCAATGACCAGAAGTCATTGAGAGAGTGAGAGAGGTCATGTGGTCACATACCTGGTGGTTAAGGGAAAACCTGTACTGTTCAAGTTATGGCCAGAGTGGGAAGACAGGAAATACAGGAAAGTAAAGAGCTAACCCAGCAAAGAAAAAGCTGTGGGAAGCCGGACAAAAATGTACAGGTTCTGATCTCCACAGTAGTTTCAGAGAGTTGCTGAGTTTTCAAAACCAAGGCTCTCAAACCCAGGCCAAGCACTGTAACACTGTTGCTGTTGCTGCTGCAGCCAAAGGTTAAGGGTTAGAGGCCTGCACAAAGACTAGCAAAGACTTCCTCCAGCTGTGTCTGCCTACTGCTGCAGCCCAATGGGGTCAGGAGGTGGCAGCTGTGAGACCATCATTTGACATATTCTTGCTTACCTATGATCTTTCTCTAGGTATAGCAGAAGAATGTCAGTGAGACCACTGGTGACATCACGACTGAGCTATGCTCTGGCGAAGTCTAACCCACCCTGTTCTCTGAATTCATGTGTTTGTAACAGAATACACGTCATCACACTTTATCATACTTCTTTACAGAGTTCAAAACAAATTCAAAGGCATTAATAGGCTAGACATGAGAACATCAAACAGGATTTAGAATCCCACATAGTTTTCATGTTATCTACTCATAAAAATCAAATATACGATTCATTACCATGATAAAAAATGCTGTGAGTGCTGTTTTTTTAACCTGATGTAAATAATAACATGGCACTATAAACTGAATTCAAGAGAACATCAAAAAGATCATTCACCATGATCATGTTGACTTTATTCCAGAGATGAAGGGATGGCTCAATATATGTATATTAACAAATATTATAAATTACATAAAAAGACTCAAAGACAGAAATCACACCCCTTGATAGAAAAGGGGTTTTGCAAAAATGCAACATCCCTTCATGACAAATGTCCTGAAAACACTCAAACAGAAGGCATATATCTCAACATAATAAAGGCAATATATGACAAACCTATAGCCAATATTATATTGAATGAGGAAAAAACACAAAGAATTTCCACTAAAATTCCACTAAACAAACAAACAAACAAACAAACAAACAAACAAACAAAGGATGTCTACTCTCATTCAAGTAAAACAACCCAATCAAAACATGGGTTATAGAACTGGACAGAGATTTCTGAAAAGAAGAAATACAAATGGCTAGTAAACAGTTTAAAAACTGTTCAATGCCATTAGCCGTCAGGAAAATGCAAAAAAAAAAAAAAAAATCTATTTTGAGATTCTACTGAACCACAGAATAGCATCTTCAAAAAATTCCAATTAATCAAAACAGACCAACAAAACAGTGAATGACACAAGCGCTGGTGAGCATTTGGTGAAGGGAAGGTCTTATCCCCTGTTGGTGGGAGCGTAAATTAACAACTGTGGCCTGCAAGATAGACACTTGTGCATCCAGGTGCATTCTGCTTTCATTCACAGCAGTTAGGAAATGAAATCAGCCTAGCCGTTCATCAACCAACGAATGGATCGTGAGTTCTGCTCAAACTGTTCAAAATGAACTTACATGACGATGTCTAGAAATGGAAAACGTACTTAATGAGGTGACCCGGGTGGTGGTGGTTTGAATGAGAAATCCCTTCCTCGGCTCAAGTATTTGAACATTTGATATCCAGTTGGTGGTGCTTTGGGCAGAAGTTAGGGAAGCTCTCAGAGGGGAAACCTTGTTGGGGGAAAGTAAGCCATTTGAGTGGCAACAGCTTGTCTCCACTTCCTGCTGTCTCTGCTTCCTGTATGCAGATGAAAATGTGACCAGCCCGTTTCCTGATGCTGCTGCCATGTATTTCCTGCCTGTTGACGTGCTTTCCTACCATCCCTCTAGGACTGTAACCCAAGAATAACCTCCTTCTCTCCTTGAGTTGCTTTGTCTGAATATTTATCACAACTACCAAAAAATAACTAATGTATTCTGGCCCAGAAAGTCGGGTGCTATGTGTTAGCTCTCACATGTGAATCTCAGCTTCAAAATTTTAGATTCATCAATTCAATTTGGATGGTCTGTAATGATCAGGAAGCTAGAAACAGCCCATACATAGGGAGAGGGGAAAGGCCGTACATGGGAAAGCAGAGATTAGCACACGTGTGCCATGAAAGAAGAGAGTAATGGAGGAGGAAAGATTTAAGTGAGGGATGGAGTTAGGGCCGGAGAAGAGGAAGAGGTGGGAAGATGCTGGGAATGGAAAGGCTTGGTAAGGACTGGTTGGAAGAGAGGGTTACCCTTACTTAGCTAGAGATATAGGAAAAGCCATATGATAACCTACTACCTTTTAATTTTAAATTTAAAAATACAATTAAGAGTCTAGAGAGACTGCTCAGCATCCACACAACTGCCTGGGACTCCAGCGTCAGGAGATTTGAAAGCCCTCTTCTGGCCTCCATGGGCACCAAACAGACACATGGTTAGCTGTACAAGCGAAGCAAGCCAAATACCCAGAGTGCACTCACATACATGCTGGCCACCCTTCCAGGCAGAGGGGGACCACATGAAGACCCATTCCCCCTGAGGAGCCACTGATGTAGATGACTGCAGGAGGAAGGAGACCCATTTCTCTTCAGTGGTGTAGCCACTGGTAAGCTGCTAATGATTCAGTAAATTACTTAATCCCCATGCACATGTGGGCAACTCGAATTAAATTCAGCATATTATTATTTTTTTTTTAATGTGTGAATGGAATAAATTAGGGGAAAGAAAGTATCCAGACGAAGTGGGGTAGAAGTAAGAGAAGGATGGGAGATAAATATGATAAAATATATTTTACATAAAAGATTGTCACCGGACAGTGGTGGTGCATGCCTTTAATCCCAGCACTAGGGAGGCAGAGGCAGGAGGATCTCTGTGAGTTCTAGGCCTGTCTGGGCTACCAAGTGAGTTCCAGGAAAGGCACAAAGCTAGCTACACAGAGAAACCTTGTCTCGAAAAACAAAAAACAAAACAAAACAAAAACAACAACAACAACAAAAAGATTGTCAACACATAAAATTTATTTTAAGAGGAAAAAAGAATAATATGACAGAACTCAACGTGATTTGAGAAATAAAACAGACCTTCAAAGGAGAAGTTTAGTAATATCATGTTTCAGTCCCATAGAAAAGAAATATCCCACTGTACCCACATTGGTTGAAAACATGGTATGTTAAAAAAAAATATTGCCTAAAATGCCATACGCAGGGCTGAGTGAGGGTATAGTTGTGGCAGAGCATCTGCCTAGAGCCTACAAGGCCTGAGTTTAAACCCCAGCACAGCACTAACCGACACCATACACTTTTTCCTAGATCAACATCAGGAAACATTCCAGTCTAGATAGTTTATCAGTTACAAACTAAGAGAGGAAACAAGGGAGCCACTGTTCTCACCTGTAAGCAGAAAGACCAAAAGTAACAAGACCAGGGCATGCACAGGCTTCGGGCCCCAGCTGATGGAAATATGTGAGGAGGCATTGCCGCTAAAGCCAAAGACAGACCCTAGGTTGTTCCATTGACCTAACCCTGCAATGTTTTCTGGACAAATGGTCAACCTGACGGCATGGCAGTTATTCCAGGTTAGTCTCAGAAGACACACTGTTCCTAGACCATGCCCCAAGCAATGCATCAGCACCCCTCTCCCTTTGACTTGTTAGGGCTGACAGTATAAATGGAGGCCATGTGTCCAGGCATCAGTGTGTTTCATCAGTACCAGCTTTGCTCTGCTTACACCAGTACCCACACCCACACCCATCCACTCAACGCCCCTCATCCTGCCAAGTTCTTGTCTTCCGCCTCTGCTTGCAGTTCCACAATTGGAAAAGGGCCCCCCAAAGACGTAAAGACAAATAGTGAATGAGTTTCTAAAGACAGAGGTCACTCAGGGCTGGGGAGCGTAGTTAGGGGGTAAAACACAAGCGAAGGAAGCAGAAGACCCAGAATTCAGTCCCCAACACAAGAAAAGAGAATGGAGCTTGGTAAGGGAGGAGGAAGGGACAGAGGGAGTGGTTTGCTCTTCTACAGTAACCGGCCTTCCAAAGCTCCTGATAATTGGTGCCAAGGCTCTGAAGTAACACTCCCTAATTCTTGTCTGTCTGTCTGTCTGTTTGTCTGTCTCTCTCCCTCTCTCCCTCTCTCTCTCTCTCTCTCTCTCCCTCTCTCCCTCTCTCTCTCTCTCTCTCTCTCTCTCTCTCCTCTCTCAGCCTCTTCATTTCCTCTGTTTCCTGTGCTCTTGAGTTGTTCATAGGCCATAATACTAGCTACAAAGTACTTCACAATCGACTATCAATAACCTGGGCATAGTGGTACATGTCTATAACCCCAATTTCCTGTGTTAGTTACTTTCTTCACTCCTGAGACACCACAGTTGACCAAAGCACCTTGAAGAAGGGTTTATTTGGACTCACAGGAGGAGACAGTCCACCATGGAGAAGTCATGGCAGCAGGGGCTTGAAGCAGCTCGTGGAATTGTGCCCACAGTCTCTGGAGACAACTTGAGAAAAGTTTCCACATGCCCTTCCCTCTGCTCTCTCTTCTCCTCAGTATCCTCATTATCTATTCCACACATATTTAGTAAACACCTCATGTATGCCGGGAGAGAGGCCAACGTTTGATTAAGTCTACACTGCCCTGACCCTAGGAATTTCCTAGCTCCTAAAAGAGCAAAGAAAGCTGGCACTACAAGAGGTTTACATGATTTACATGAATCCTTTGTCTTTTTTTCCCTTTATTTCATGTGCATGGGTATTTTGTCTGTGTATATCCTTGTGCCTTGAGTGCATGCCATGCAGTTGTAAGCTACATTTTTTGTGCTGGGAATCAAATCTGATCCTCTGGAAGAGCAGCCAGGGCTCTTAACCACTGAGCCATCACTCCAGCCCCATGAATCATTTCTCCTTCCATAACACTACCTAATTACCGCTCCTAAAATCACTATAAAATATATTTGAATTTTCCTATTATTACAATTGAAAACCTAAATTTAAGAACTGGTTATCAATCTATACCCCCGAAGAGCTCACACTATATACAGTGTAACCATCCTTTAACACTATTCCACTGAGAAAAACACATGAAAGACACATTAGATGAAATTGCAGAAACAGCAACTAAACAAGTATAATCTTTACATCTTGAGACACGACACAGTGTAGTAGTGAAGAACCCTGACTTTGGGGCTAAAATATGTGGTTCAAATCTCACCTCTTCAAACACACATACTCATGGGCTAAGTACCCTCTCTCCCTTTGTCCAGGATCCCATTTATGTAGAATGAGGAAGTACACACAGCTTTAGAACCATGTCCAGAAGTACTATAGAAAGGAAATGGCCCAAGGTGGGTGAATTTAAAGACCACAGGTGGAAAGAATGCCATGGCTTGTGCCTAACTCTTCCAATTTTTCCTTGCCCTAGACTATTACATTTTTGGCTGGAGGGGGAATGATGAGGGAAGGGGAGGAGGGAGAAATCCTGTGTTTCTTTTAAAATAAAGGCTTAAAGTGCACTTTACCTAGTAAGCTAAAAGAAATAGTGATGTAGTGTTTCTCTCAGGACACGAACTTCAAACGAACTAATGCTAAAGACAGTAGGTTAAAAGTATTGGCAGTTCTTACTAAGCTAAAAACAAAACCAAACTTATTTTCTCCTAGGGTAACCTGAATATTTCCTAATTTTCTAAATGGAAAAAAAAAAAGATTACATCTAAATACTGGCCTTTCCTAGACCATTTTATTTTAAAGTTGCATTTCTTTTCTTTTCTTTTTTTTTTCAACTTAATTAACATTTTTTCATTGACTTTACATACCGACCACAGTTTCCCCTCCCTCCTCTCCTCCTGTTCCCTCCCTCTCACTGCTATCTACCCCTTCTCCCTATCCGCTGCTCCTCCATCTCCATTCAGAAAGGGCCAGGCCTCCCATGGGCTTGAACAAGCAAGATATGTCAAATTGAGGTAGGATCGAACTCCTCCCCCTGCAACAAGGCTAGACTAGGCAATCCAGCATGGGGAACGGGTTCCCAAAAGCCAGCTAAGTGCCAGGAACAGGACCTGATCTCACTGCTAAGGCAGCCTTACAAACAGACCAAGTTACCCAACTGTCACACACATGCAGAGGGCCTAGGTAGGTCCCATGCAGTCTCCCTAACTGAGGTCTAGAGTCCATGTACTCCCACAAGCACAGGTCAGCTATCTTTGTGGGTTTCCCCATCATGACCTCGACCCCCTTGGCTCATATAATTCCTCCTCCATCTTTCTGCCTGACCTCAACATCACACATTAAAAATAATTCCAAGTTCAAAGAAACTGCACCTAAGTCATCCAACCATTTGGGAGCTAGATCATTCATTTTTCAAAACACATTTCACTTGTTGAAGATTATTAGTTAACAAAGCTGAGGAAAGGTGAAGGCTTCCCACACAGCTCCAGCCCTGCGGAGGTGAGTTAGGGGAACCAGCCTAGCTGTAGAAGAGTTATAACAACATACAGGCACACTGTAGATACACAGTAACATGCAGGCACACTGTAGATACACAGTAACATACAGACACACTGTAGATACAGTAACATACAGGAACACTGTAGATATATACAGTGATATACAGGCACACTGTAGATACACAGTAACATACAGGAACACTGTAGATATATACAATAACATACAGGCACACTGTAGATACACAGTAACATACAGGAACACTGTAGATATATACAGTGATATACAGGCACACTGTAGATATACAGTAACATACAGGAACACTGTAGATACACAGTAACACACAGGCACACTGTAGATACACAGTAACATAAAGACACACTGTAGATACACAGTAACATACAGGCACACTGTAGATATATACAGTAACATACAGGCACACTGTAGATACACAGTAACATACAGGCACACTGTAGATACACAGTAACATACAGGCACACAGTAGATACACAGTAACACACAGGCACACTGTAGATACACAGTAACATAAAGACACACTGTAGATACACAGTAACATACAGGCACACTGTAGATACACAGTAACAAACAGGCACACTGTAGATACACAGTAACAAACAGGAACACTGTAGATGCACAGTAACACACAGGCACACTGTAGATACACAGAAACATACGGGCACACTGTAGCTACAGTAAGTCAGCCACTCAGGAGAAAACATGGCATGACAAAGCCTTCTACAATGCTTTTATTAATTTTGCATAAGACAAAGATCCAAATGCCAGACATGGTGGAGATGGAGCAGGAGACAAGGGGCAGAAGATGGGAGGGCAGAGCATCTAAGCCCCAGCAAAGGGATGACAAAATGATTGGCCTTTATTTTGATAATGTAATTTCCTAGATGCATGTTTATCCTATCACTATAAAACATATGTTATGATTGCTGTACCTACTGGTGTTGAGAGTCCATTAATCTCCCAATATCTTACCTAAGAAACTCAATTACAATTCAAGTGAAGAAATAATTCTTGTTTCTAGAACTGGAAAATTCACCTAAATGTGCTTTAAGAATACAAGATTATTTGCGAGTCAATCACCTCAATAGCATTACATAATTGGCTGTCTGGGACAGGTCAGGTAAGCAGCAGAATGAATCATTTAAATTGTCAAGAGAACTGCTGGGCTCCAGGGCCAGTGGCAGAGACAGATGACCTTCAGAACTATCGTTCTCCTATTATACAAACTCCCTTTTCAAAGTGGGCATCATAAAATGTGTTCTTGCTTTCACACAGACCTCAAACAGATTAAAGGTGCCAAACTGAACATCTGAGAAGCAGGAGCTGAAAGCAATAAAATGAAATGACTCAGAAATGGGCGTGGTGGCTCCTGCCTATAATCCCAGCACCTGTGAGTACAAAGCGAACTGCAGAGACCTTAAAGCTAGCCTGAGCTACACGGGGAGTTCCTGAACAACCTAGGCCATAAAGTGAAACCCTGTTTCTGAAAATCAAACATGAGAAAAAAAACCCTAAAATTTAGAGACAGTCAGTGAGCTGAGCAACATTTACTAAAAATTCACCAGAAGTCAAGGAAAAGGGACTCATGTTCTCACTCTCCATCCTACAAAGATCTTAGTTGATTCATTCCAATTCAAAGAATGCTGTTATTACTACTAGATTTGGCAAAGCCATTGCCTCCTTTTTGCATCCTTATTATTTGTTAATTTATTTAATGGGGTTGAGGCATGGCACATTGTGTGGAGGTCGAAGGACAACTTGCTGGTGAGTCCTCTTCTTCCACCATGGAGGTCCTGGAGAGCAAACTTGAGCCATCAGAGTTGGAGGCAAGCACCATCACCTGCTGGACCAGTCCACCGGCTACTATGTCCTTATTGACTGTGATCACTGAGGACCACACAGAGTTTCACAATCAGGGGATGGTGGGATGGGAAGCTGAGGGCTGTCTACAGAAATTCTCTAGTCAGTCTTTTCATACAGAGGAGATTTCTCAATCTCCCAGACCAGTGGTTCTCAGCCTTCCTAATGCTGTGACCCTTTAATATAGTTCCTCATGTTGTGGTGATTCCCCAAACATAAAGTTATATCATTGTTACTTCCTAACTGTAATGTTTCTACTGTTAGCAAGCATAATGTAAATATCTGATATGCAGGATAGCTTATGTGTGACCCCCGTGAAAGGGTCATTTAACTTCCAAAGGAATCATGACCCACAAGTTGAAAATTGCTATCCTAGACACTATGTAGAATCTAGAAACTGTGTAGAATCTAGAAACTACACCACACATTTACTGGAAGCAGCTTGTTCCACTGCTGAGTCAGGTGTAGGTATGGACCAAAGGAAACTATGCAGGTATGTGTGAAATGTGAAAGACACATACATATACACATTATAAAAGTGCTCATGCTAACTTAGGTTTTTCTTACTTTAATAGCCTTCTAATACCTTGACTTTTTTTTTAATTGGCTTTGTTATCAAGCATCACCACTATCTGCTGTCGATTCTACAGCCTGGGGGAACTGACAGAGCTCTTGGCTATACCCTACCAACCCTACCCCACCAATCAAGTCATGATTTGAAAGAAAATGGCATGGGGCTGGGAAGATACCTCAGTGGATAAGAGAGCTGGCTATGAGAAACAGGACCTACGTTCAAATCCTAAGCACCCACATAAAAGCTGGGCAAGGCCATGGATGCCTGTCACATTGGTCGGCATCAGGGACAGAGACTGGAATTCTGGGAGCTCACTGGTCAGGCAAGCTAGGCCAACCTGCGAGCTTCGAGTTCAGTGAGAGACCCTGTCACAGACACTGAGGTGTGGAGTAAAAGAAGAAGACACCTGGTAACCTCCTCTGGCCTCCACATGAGCATTCACAGGCTGCACACACACATGCATAATACACACACATGCAAACATGCATAATACACACACATGCAAACATGCATAATACACACACACACACACACACACACACACACACACACACACACAACTTTCTGGAAGTTGGTTTTGGTCTTCCACCATATGGATCCTAGGGATGGAATTTGCTTGGTGGCAATGGCCTTTCCAAGGTATCTTGCTGGTTCCCAGTCCACATTTCAGACAGTATGGTAAATACTTACTGAGTATGTACTTACTAAGTACGTATATTATTTCAGACACAATACCAGCAACTTGGAATGAAAGGAAAACACACTTTCTTGATGGGTCTGATTATAAATTTAGCAGAGGAATCATACATGCAAATGTATTTTAATGAGTTTTTAAAGTTGGCATTAAACATGAAAATTTAAAAATAAGTACTATCGTCTATAGATTTTATTTTTTAACTTAGCCCTTTGACAGCTTCATATATGAATGTAATACATTTTGATCCCCTCTCCCCATCTTTTCTCTCTCTCCCATCACTATCATCTCCCCCTCCTCCATACCAGTCCATTTCCCGTGAGTCACGACATTTGGTTTTATTCTATGGCCACTCATTTCAACCAGAGCCATCTGCATGACCACTGGATTTGGACTACTGACTGGAGCTGGGTGGGGGTCACCAGTGGGTATAAAACCTAAGGCAATAGCTTGCCAGGGAGGATCAGGGCTTCTTGGGCACCCACTCCCTTCATGCCTGACTGTGGATAGACCCATTCTTGTGCAGACACAGTTCAGTCATGCATAGCAGCTGTGGGTTCGTGACTGCAGAGCCTTAGAGGGAATGGGATAAATGTCTTGTTTGCCGCTGAGCACTCAAATGTTACTTATTCTTAGCTCCCTGTGCAGCCACAAGTCTGCATTCACCACCAATCACTGGAAGGAGAGGCTTTTCTGATGAAAGCTGAAAGCAGCGTTTGCGGATCGGACACCCGGAATAAAACAGTTTCTCCTTTGCTCTCACATCACAGCCAACTCATATGAACGGATGTGTTTTCCCCATTCAACAACCCTACAGCCAACTCAGCAGCCATCACTGACTGGCTGTACACAGGTACATTCTGACATTGGAGATCCATGGCTTCAGAGCTTCGTCCCCAAGACTGGCCCAGCCCGGCCCCTTCTGAAATGGCAGTCTTGTTCTATGTGAGAGAAGCTGTGTCCCAAAATTTCCTTATGACCAGCAGCCCAAAGAAGTGGGAGGCAAGAGTTCTCAGGGCAGGGCGGGGAAGGACTGTAGTTTCCTTGGCCTGCCTTTGGGCAGGAAAAGGAATAGATAGAAGGAAGGTGCATGGGAACAGGTTGAGAATGAGACTGCTTTCTGAGCTAATGTGCCCCAGGATCATGGCTTAGATTGGCGGTTCTAGTCCCTTCTGGAAAGAGCCAACGCCATGGTATCATCACCTGGGAGTCATGTTTGAAGACCACAGTACATATCCTAATACCATAAGCTCAGTCTCTGCCGTTTAAGTGATGTGGACTTTCACTCTGGATGTGGAAAGCTGAGACAGGTTTAAGTGAAGTCAGTCTGTAAAACTTAGCAGTGGAGTAGAGCTGCCCCTAGTCAGGATCATGGTCATTAAAATACTGGTTTTAGGATTATGCTAGAAGCTTGTATTTTGAACTCAATTCATACAAATGTGAATACCGGTTCGGCAAAATAATCAACTTATTCTAGGAACACCCAACCTGAGCCAGATTTGTACTGTTTACTGTTGTTGTTTTAAGCCTCCTGACCCTAACCTGAGAAATGACCCACACTCGCCCACAGACTTTACTCTCCTCTCTACCCGGCTTCAGTGCCTGCCCACAGGCGAAACTCACCTGCAGACAGAAAAAGAACAACATGCAAGGCACACTCACACAAAGGCTGGGAAATTACCTGGAGCAGGTAGGCACACCGCAGAGAAATGAGCCTCGTGGGGTTCTTACGGTTAATGAAATATTTTCTGTTAAAATTTTAGCATAAATTGGGCATGGTAAACTTGAGAAAAGGTATAAGTAAACCTAGCACTTACAAAGCAGAGGCAGGAGGATTGCTGTAAGTAGAAGGACAGCCTGGGTTACCAGGTGGAGATACTGTTTCAATACAACAAAATGGTAAAAGCTTAGCAGTTCCTGGTACTTGCTATATGCTAAGATGAGTTAGCCATCATTTTTGCTGTTTTTACCACCATAGAAAATATCAAAAATTTAAGAATACAGAGACCCTGCCCTATCCTCACCTACACTCTTAATCTGCAAGGTCTTGCCCATTGCCCCTTTACTCAGTTAATTGAGGATGCCAGCCCTCCCTGCTCAGGCCTCACTATGTAGCCCTGGTGGGCCTGGCGTGTTACTCTGTGTATCTCAAGCCGGCCTCAAACTTATCCCAATCCTCCTGCCTCTGCTCTGTTGGAAGATCATTGGCATCTGTTCCCACACTTCTTCACTTCAGGCAGTCTCAGCGTCTGTTGACTGGGGGACAAAACCAGACTAACATGAATTCAGTTTTCTTGGCACAATAGTCAAGAAACCTCCTGTGGGACTATGACTTTTAGATTAGAGAGAGTTAATGCCCAAGGGAGAGTTACCCAGATTCACATCCATGGTTCCTGAGTAAGGAGAGAAAGATTTTAGAGTTTTCATAGAATGATTTGAACCTTAGCATTTAGAAGTGGGCAGGGAAAATGGAATTCCCTACGCTAAATATACAACACGTCACTAGTCCCTGCTGCCTATAGGCCAATGCAAACTTTAATTGCTGAGCAAACTTTCGCTACAGTGCACAAGAACACAGGAAGGATTCTGGAAGTAGGCTCTGACTTTTAGACTAGATGTTCTCCTAGGTCTGAGGCATACAATTTTAACAGTGTCAACACAAACAATGAAGAGGTCCTCACTGGAGGGGGTGGGGCAGTGATGGTGTCAGTGGTGGGTTTTTGTCACAGGGTCTCACATCTCACTGGATCTGAGCCTGGGTTTCAAATCATAGTCCTCCTGCCTCAGAACTCCCAGGTGTGTGCCACATGCTGGACTGTGCTCCGTACAGTTTGCTTTACAGTAAAATCTGAGAGATCTGATTCTATAAAGTGCAGATTCCATATGTGCACACCCTTAACAACAGTCTCTTACTAGATGGTCTTGATCATCCGGGTTACTGCTGCTAGGGTTCATTTCTTTGCTACTGAACCCTCCCTCTTCACTCTAGCACAGGCTGGCCTGGAACTCACTCTGTAGCCCAGGACAGTCTCACATTCTCAGCAATCCCTTCAGCTTCCCAAGCACTGAGATGACCCACGTTGCCACCACATCCAGCTGAGACATTCTAAAGCAATAAACAAATGACGTTTTGTTCTTTGAAAGTTAAGAAGAAATATGCATAATAAGCAGGATGTTATTTACTGGGAATGATTAAGTTTATGAGAAATGATGAATAAGTATCATCTTTTAAAAAAAGTCTGTAACCTAATTAAGGAAAACATGAATATTGGAAAAGAAATGTATAATTCTGTCACAATCATTTATAATTATTAATTTATTTAAAATTTATCTATGCAACAGATCATTGTGGATTGGCTCATTTTTAAAATAGTATTTTTTTCTTTTTATAGTACTTTTTATACAATTGTACATATTAATGGGGTTCAGTGTGACATTACGTCCTGACAGTGTGTAATGCTCATATCAGGATGACTGGCCTTTATGACATCTCAGACAATTGTCATGTCTTTGGACCAGTAACATTCAAGATCCTCTCTACTAATTACTTTGAAAATGTGATTTAAATAGTATTTTCCTCAATATGAATTTAATTTTGGTAGGCATTCAGAGTAACACCTTTCACCATGCACGGACAAGTCTAAAGCACTGCTGTAGCCACTAATTTCTTTTATCTACGGGATAAACTTAAGTCTGGCAAACTTAATCCCACTTGAGTTCAAAGAATTTTGTAGGCATGAACTCAAAGCCACTGTCACTAAATTAAAAAAAAAAAACAAAAAAACAAAAAAACTTAACCAGTCTTGAAGATGAGACAGTAAGTTCTTTGAGCAAATAGTGTCTTAATTATTCAAAATGGAATGATTTTTCAAAATTATGGGTTAATAAACATGGTAGTAGTTTCTGGCAAAGTTGTAAAATATTATTAAAAGTGCAGAGGGTTAGGAACATTGGTGATTAACCAGAAATAAGACTCATTAAACGAATTGAACTGAGCGAAGGGTGTGGGTTATATGCACACTTGCACATGGACACATACACACAAAGAAAAATATTAAAATTGAGATACAGTTTGGCCTTTAAGAAGCAAACAACAGATTTCAAATCCTATATTACTATTCTCAAGAAATCTGTGAATTTTGGAACCAGGTCTCCAGAGAGATGATATAGAAGTCAGGCAAATTGACCAGGACTCTACAGACCTGGGAAAACTCCAGTCCCCACCCCCATGCCACACAGGCTTCCAATTCCAGGCTTCCAAGCTGCGAAGATGCAACCATTCCCATAGGAAGCTCTCTTCCTTCGAAGCCTCCCTAGCAGAAAAGAGGAGGCATGGGAGCAACATCGAAGTTTAGAAAGGACGCTGCCCGAGATATGCCTACATATGTCACTACTTCTAGCTCATCCTGACCCCTTTTCATACTCAAAAATACATCTTCCCAGACAGAACCATCTAGTTCATCCAAGTTTGACTTTAAAACTTAAGAGCATTTCCCCCATCCAGTTAGAAACTGTAGACAGTGGTCAAAAGAAATCCCAGAGAACATTAACTACCTCTGCCCATTGCACAAACTATTTGAGTCTCTCCCTTCACATTCTGCCGGAGTCTGTCTCTGTGCCAGGCACTCGTGGAAGAGGTGAAATGCAGGCAACAGAAACACTCTGCCTTTTGGGAGACTACATCCTAGTGATGAGAAACAAAGTCACCTAAATATCAACTAGCGACAAGAGTCGTGGCGGGTGAAGGAGGGCAACAGGGAACACACGGGATGTGCTGGGACCCCAAAGCACAACCAGAAGACCTCACCAAGAAGGAAGGAAGGCTTGGGAAGCACAAAGAAGAGGGGAAAGACTCGGCAAAAACCTGGGGAGAGTGCTCGCACGGAGGAAGCCACCCTTGTCAAGGGCTGCGAGGATGCTCAGGGTTTTCTGAGGCCAAGGGCAGCTGGAAGAGAACTTGAAGGAAAGGGGCTGGAAGTGAGATCGATCAAGGGAGCGGAGAGAAAGACTGCAGGGCTGTGCTCCACCAGCTTTTTTTTTTTTGCCTTGAGATGGGGAATCAAAGGAGCTTTGAGCAGAGGGCAAGACAGGCTTTCTATTTTAAACAGCGGCTTTCTTGCTGCTGCGTGTAGAGAAGGGAGAGGCAGAGTGTCTTGTGAGGAGGCCGGTAGTTCTCTACAGTGATGCTGCTGGGGACTGACTCTAGGTACAATGGCATACTCCATTCAAAGGCTCTCCCAGCACACCTGGGGCAGGGTGTTCTTCCAGAAGACAGTGAGCCAAGTAAGTAGTTAGGTAAGAAGCTGCAGAGTGGAGTTTGGAGATGAGGAGACACAGGTGAGCGAAAATGTGGGTGTGGGAAACTCAGCACCCAGACATTTCAAAGGTGGAGTAGGATGTGACCACTAAAGGCTGGAATGCAGAGAGTCATCCCCCAGGGACAGTTCAGGGTGAGACCCCAGGTAAGGAGGAATCCACGTCAGAGTCTGAGTTGGAAGGAGGCAAGGCTCCATGAGCCTGCTGTCCTGGAGAACATGACACCAGAAGGCCTGGCTAAGTGGCCAATGCCCTTCAGCTGTGTAGGAGTGGACAACACACAGGGCATGGTAAGAATGACCAAGAGAATCCTGGTGAGGTAGTGAGGGCAAAAGCCCACCCGGAAAGGACTCAGAAGAAAATTGGGAGGTAGCGAAGAGGAGCATAGACCAGTGCATTCCACAAATAAAAGGAGATCACAGGACAGTAGCTATAAGGTGAATAGGTAGAAAAATCGGGCAATCACCAATCACTTAGAGAGTTCTCTCTCTCTCTCTCTCTCTCTCTCTCACACACACACACACACACACACACACACACACACATACACACACCACACATACACACACACACATCACACATACACACACACACACACATACACACCCACACACACACACTGCACACACACACCACAACACACATACACACACGCACACACACACACACACTTGTTCATTTATCTGATTTTACTTTTCACCATGAAGCCCAGGCTGGCCAAGAACTCACAGTCCTCCTGTTTCAGCTTCCTCCATGATGGAATTCAATCTAGTGTGTGCCGCCATACAAAGCCTGAGCTTGGATCACCAACATCCCTCCACTAAGGCCCCCTGCTGCAGTCATGGTCATAGCCTGCGGGGTTATCAGGGGATGGTGGAATCTTCAGGAAGTGGGATCTAATCAGAGGGCGCACATCACGGTGGATGGTTTTCATGAAGATCCTGAGACCAGAACCGCTTTCTCTCTCTTCTTCCCGATTGACTACTGTATAACCTGGGGACCTGAGTTTGGATCCCCAGCATCTATAAAAATAGTACATGGCAATATGTATGCAATCCTAACACTGGGGGGTAGAGACAGGGGCTTGCTGGCCAGTATTGAGTTCCAGATTCAATGATAGGTCAATAAGCATCCTCTTCTGTACCATTTCACCATGATGTACTGGGACTGCTCCAGGCTCCATGTACTGGGGACCAAGTGACCATGGACTGAAACCTCTGAAAGCAATTCTCACCTCCTTTTAAAAGTTGGTCTATCTCAGGTATTTTATCAGAAAGACAGAAAGCTAATTAGTTCTTTCTAAAATGGCAAAAAGAACAAATAGCAATGCATGAGGATTCTTAGGAGAATGCGCCAATAGAAGGAACCATGGATGAAAAGTAGCATAAGAGGAAGGGGAAGTACCAGAGTGGCAGGTTTAAGAGGATGCTACCATATGGATAGTAATTATTCCTTCTTGTATAATATTAGTGGGACCAGCCTTAATATTATTCATCCCAGGGGCTCAGGAGAGAGAACTACTAACGTCGAGGACTATTTTCGGGAAATAGAATCTCAGCACACTGAGCTCCACAGTCCACTTGCTTTAATTCCTCTGGCATAACATCCTATCTACACAGCTTTAGTTCTGTTCTCGTGCCTAGCTCCCATCTTGCCTGATTTCTCTCTGTACTTATCTACTGCTTCCTCCAAGTTCTATCTTAATTCTCTCATCTTAATTCTGCCTCACCTAGGTCCTTTTCACCTTGTTCTTACCCAGCTAGTACTTCCCCATCTGACTCTTCCTCATCTTCCATCTCGTCCACACATACTCTCCTTATCCCACTCTGTTCTCTGTCTCTCTGTTCTCCACGTTCCTCCTAAGTCTCCTAGGAATCCAGTAATAAACCAAGCAATAGCAAGCCTCTGGTCCAGCAAGGTCATCAGGTTTGAATTTTTCTACAGGGTCGTAAAGGCAGGTAAGAATTTTCCTCAGGTAGTGACCACCAGGCTTCCAGGGTCAAACAGAGGGGTGATAAGAATCACATATAAGGGCAGTAATTGTTAATTATCATTTGCAACCCAAAAGGGAAGTGACTAATGGGGAATTGAATTAACTAAAGTCTAAATTTGGGTAATATCTAAGAAGAGGAATCTTATATGCTCCACTATAGTCTTAAATGTGATTGGCAGAAAATGTTAAGAATCTTTAAGTTGCTAGGTCAATGGGAGAAAATAAAACTGCTTTCCTTTTTCCTGTGGCTCCTATCTGTCTGAGCTATCTGCCGTATTTTTTCTGCAGGGTGGGGGGAAAGTGTGCTCAGTCGCTAGGCAACCTGTGTACAGGTAGATGCCTCTGGTGACAGTTAAAGGGAGATCTGGAACTAGAGCTAAGATTTGGGAAAGGAGGAAATTAAACTGAATTGGCACATCTGCCAGGCCTTCTCAAACTGGTTGTCTGGACACTTAAGTCTGTTCTTAGAGAGTCCAGAGGTATCTCTGATAAGGTACTTTCCTCCATCTGGGGATGGACCTGGCCGGATGCTGCCAATGATGATGATTACAGGGAGGCTTGAACTGGGGTTCTGGCTGTGCACAGATGTCAGCGCACAAGGTTATCTAAATATTCCTTTAGTAGAGGGGAAATGGTGCCCAATAAATGATGGAAAAGCTACAATAGCACACAAGAAACTCATAGCAGGAAACGGCTGATAATCAAAAGCCAAATATCACCCAGGCTCCTTGAACCTTAGTTTGAACTCTGAAAGGCTACTTCCAGGTGTTAGCTTTGTCACAATCAGCTGAAATCCTACTTTGTATATTTTTGCAGCTTGCAGCAATTCCCCAGAGGCCAAGTGCTAAAGACTTGGTCACCAGCCTATGGTGGGGCCTACTGGAAGGAAGTTAGTTCTCCAGAAGGCATGTTCTTGAAGTGGGTATTAGGACTCTGATGTCCTTACCTCTGGGCTCTCCACCATGAGGTGACCAGGCCTTCTCCATGTTCTCCCTCTCATGAGGTCTGTCTACTACAAGTCCAAGTGACCACAGTCTGAAACCTTTCAGACTATGAACCAAGATAAACCTGTCCTCTTCTAATTGATCTGTGCCAGGCATTTTGTCCTAAGGGCAGAGAGCTGGTACAAGGGGTGCTAGCTTTGGCCAAAGGCCCTGACTGGTCTCCCACAGTAAGGGGAGGAAGGAAATAAGGGGCATCTGAGAGGATGCCCAGCAGACGGGGATGGAGGTTTGGAGAAGCCTTGATGCTGCATTGCCAAATGAGCAAGACACTTTTTGAGAGAAAACAGTAAGCACTAAGATGTGCACTTGATTTAGGCAAGGAGTTAAGAACCCACAGGAGCTACACCCAGTGCCACTGTTAACAAATGCATTCTTTACAGTGGTTTGGACATTTCTTGAAATCTTCATCCCTTATATCCCACACGCTTAGAGGTGAAGTAAAATGTGGTGGTAGTGGGAGGGGGGGGGTCAGTCAGTCTTTCCAATGTTCGTATCTGCATCTTTTAAAACAAAACAAAACCCCCTGAACCCTAAGCAAAGAGAATGAAAAACAAGAAAGGAAGAGTAAAGAAAACCTTCATTGTGAGAGGTGGAAGCTGGGGAGATGGCTCAATCCATCAACTGCTTGTTATACAACATAGGGACAATTTAGGTCCCCAGCCCCAATAAAAAATAGTACATGACAAAAAAAAAAAAATGTAATCCTAACACTGGGAGGTAGAGACGGGGGTCTGTGGAGCTTGCTGGCCAGCTAACGTAGTTCCAAGTTCAACGACAGACCTGATCTCAGAAAATAAGGTATAGAGTAATATCCAAAGGCGTCTGACATTGGCTTCTAGACTACAAAACGCAAACATCCTGTACTTGTACAAACAAGTGCACACATATCCACCACACATACACACTCACACAAAAGACCCTTTACACACATGTACACTATATATATAGTTGGATGTCTGCTTCCAAGCTCTGTATACCTAGAATTCATTTTTGTGTACATATTTGTGTGGTGTATGTATTTGATGTGTGTGTGTGTGTGTATGTGTGTGTGTGTGTGTGTGTGTGTGTGTGCATATTCATGTGTGTGACTGTGGGGGGTGCCACAGGGCACATGTGGAGGTCAAAGGGCAACTTCAGGTGTTAGCCTAAGGGTCTCTCATTGTTCTCCACTGTGTACAGCAGGCTAGCTGGCCCCTCGAGATACCAGGGACCTTCCTGAGTCCTCCCCACATCTCACCTGTCTCTCCCCTCCCACCTTCTGGGATTAAAGACACACGTGATTGTAGGCAGCATTCTATGAGTTCTGGGAGATCTGAACTCAGTCCTCATGCTTGCATGGCAAGCCCTTTACCCAAAGCCCCCCCACCAAGTAATTTCTCAGTTACAATTAATGTATCCATACAACTAAGTTCTGTTTCTTGCTGGACCAAGGGCTTGCTATTGCTTGGCTTATTACTGGATTCCTAGGAGACTTAGGAGGAACGTGGAGAACAGAGAGACAGAGAACGGAGTGGGATAAGAAGAGTTTGTGTGGACGAGATAGAAGATGAGGAAGAGTCAGATGGGGAAGTACTAGCTGGGTAAGAACAAGGTGAGATTATAAATTAAGGTGAAAAGGACCTAGGTGAGGCAGAATTAGGATGAGAGAACATCTAACCATTTCCCAATCACTAGCACATGGAGGTTTCCCCCATGACTTTAAAGTTACAATACATATTGAACCTCTATCAATATATGTATGAAAAATGACCCTTTAATTTCCTTAAATTATAATCTCTGAAGTGAACTTTCTAAGCCAAATAGTAATCTTCCACAAGAAATGAACATGCACAGATCTCCTCATATTCCAAACACTTTCCAAGTATTTACTTAAATATCATACATGTCATACATATATCAGTAATTCTAAACAAGTTTATTGAATGAATTAAAGAAAAAATGAAGGAAATATGTCAAACATGTCTGCTTATCATCTAGAATAGTCTCTCTCTATATATATTTACACATATATATATATGTATATATATATATATATATATATATATATATATATATATATATATATATATATATATATATATATAGAGAGAGAGAGAGAGAGAGAGAGAGGGGGAGAGAGAGAGAGAGAGAGAGAGAGAGTCAGAAAACCTATCCAGTCATGTTTTCTAGAGATCAGTGAGACACACGAGTTTTTACTCTAAATTATCATTAAGGCTAAGCAGTTTCTCAAGAGTTGTGGTTTTTTTTTCCCTAATTAGATTTTTCTCTTGATTTTAGTCTTTTAAATATACTTTATATACAAATATTTTATTTTGGTAATTAATTTTACTCAAGTGTTCCTATTTGTAGCCTTACTATTTATAACCTGTTTAGGGATTATTTTTAAAAACCTGTAATGAAAGATATTGGGTCTATAGAGAAAGTTCAGTCGGTATGCTTGTAAAAGCATGGGGACCTGAGTTTGGACCTGACGTCCATGTAAAACGCCAGGCATGGTGGCATGCATTTATAATTCAAGTATCAGGAGGTGTAAAAGAAGTGCTGGGGGTTGCTGACCAGCTTATCTTGTGATTTGGTAAGCTCCATATTCAGCAAAAGATTTGATTTTAAGAAAACAAGGTAGAGACCAAGAGAAGCAGACATCCAAGTCTGTTCTCCATATGCACAAGCATGCAGCTCCCCTCCCCAGAAGTTGTAACTAACAGATTAAAAAGGGAAAACTAGGGGCTGCAGAGATGGATCAGAGGTTAAGAGCACTGGCTTCTCTTCCAGAAGACCTGGGTTCGATTTCCAGCACTCACATGTGGGCTCACAACCATCTGCAAATCCAGTTTCAGGAGATCCAACAGCTTTTTCCAGTCTCTGCACTATGATACATGTGCATATATCCAAGCAATACACGCATACACATAAAACAAAAATAAATACATCTAAAAGATGTAATAAAGGGGGGAAGTTTTTTCTATTCTTGCCTTTAAAACTTTAAAGACTTGTAAATGAATGTGAGATTAATAAGAAGTCTAGGCTTCAGTCCTACTACCCTTGTCCATGTTCTTAATTATTTCCTTTACTACTTAATAATTATTTCTTATGCCGGGCGGTGGTGGCGCACGCCTTTAATCCCAGCACTCAGAAGGCAGAGGCAAGCGGATCTCTGTGAGTTCGAGGCCAGCCTGGTCTACCAAGCGAGTTCCAGGAAAGGCACAAAGCTACACAGAGAAACCCTGTCTCGAAAAACAAAAAAACAAAAAACAAACAAACAAAAAATAATTATTTCTTTTCCAAGTTATACTCATTTGTCCAAATCAAAACTCTTATAATGTTGCATGTATCACTGGAACTTCAGTTTTGATTTGAATATCAGACATATATTATTCATTTGGAGTCATTTTTTAGCTTGAGTTGCTATCTCTCATTACTGTTTCCCAATCTTATTACTACTTTGTCAAAAGGCATTTTGTCAAGATTCTAGGAAGTCTCTCCCCGGGACTTTATTATTACGTCCGCTCTATGTATATACTCTGCCCAACATTACCATCTTGCATCTCTTTTGCCTTCACAATTAAGGGCTGGATTCTCCCATATGAAGATGGGTGACTCTCAGCACCATTCAACCAGGCTTGATCTACCTAACGTCCCGGTCTCAGCAATTCCTTTCATTCATCCTGGATCCAAAGCAAATGCTAACCAACCTCTGTTCAGAGAGAAATGCATTCAGAAAACATCCACACACAGACTGCGTATTATAATCTATTGCAACTGACTTCATACCATACCTTTACCTCAAGAACAAAGATGAGATTTCTATGACACTCTGCACTTCAAAGAAAAATAATAATGGAATATTAGCATTCTATTCTCTCTAGATTATTTGACTAAAGTGTGATGAATTTTAACATCGGAAATCATCTTCAAGAGATGGACATAAATAATAAATGCCTAAAGAGCATAAATATTTCCCTGATATAATGTAGGGATGAATATATTTATGAAATTCCCCCTAACATTTACTAGGAAAAAATGAGGCAAAAGCCTTTTTTCTTACATATTTACCAGCCCTGCTGGTTCAACTGTCAGGCAGGCCAGAAGGTTGTGGGCCCTGCAGAGTGCCTTGGGAACAAGACAGTCAAACTCTCTCCTAAAAAAAATCACACAGGCTTAATGTTCTGCACAGGCCTTCAAGGCAGAAGGAGTGGAGGGTAGCCGATGAGCCATTCTCTTCCTACCATGACAGCAAATGTTGAAATAAGGAAAGCATGACAATCTCTGAGTAGAGGTTATGATAATATTAATTTTTAAAACGCTTATATTCCAAAATATTTTAAACCTATAGACCGACCTGTTTACAACTCATTTTCAGTCTCTACACAATTTTTCTTTCAAAACTAGAAGCAGTTAAAAAGTAAATGGTTAGCATTTAGACTCTCCCATCCAAGAACTAAGCAGGCCAGACCCTACCTAGCCCCAGAGATCAGATGAGATCAGGCCCATTCAGGGTAATATGGCCATAGACGGGTGTTTAGTTACACGTACTGGTTTCAAATGGTCTGTGTTGTACATAACAAATTCCTCATCTGAAGTCATAAACTCACCTCAAAGTATTAAAACTGACCTTTATATGAAAGCTTCAATTTGAAAATTCCTCTGGTTGCACAGCTATAACTTTGAAGTTTTGCCTTGTTTTATTAAGATCATCCTTTATCTCCTAAAAGGCAGACCTATCTTTCCCACTGAGAGTATTTTACTGATAAACACAGAAAATAATTACAAGACGGGACTGGTCTAATATCGCAGTTCCAGATGGCCCCTTCCTAGCAGCCATGAGGACACTCTTAACAAACAGGTTCATGGCTTCCCAGCTTTCTATTAAACGATCCCTCCACCTTGAAACTTTGTGTTGGCTCCCACTTTCCCACTAGAAGAGGCCCCTCTCTCATATCAACTATAACCATCAAGATGCATTTGAAAACTCCGTCTGCCTTGCTGGCTATAAGCTTAAATAATATAAACTGGGTATGGAGAGATAGCATTGCCCTGTTTTCAAGTTACTCACTGTCTTGCAAATTTATTTAAATAATATCACAGAAGACCAATGTAAATCTGCTACTAGTTGTAAGTAACATTCTAGTTTCTTTGGCTGTAAAATGATGCTAAGAGTATCGGCAGAGATGTACCCCTAATTACAAGCACCAGCATTTACTGTCAGCTGACGTTGTGAATTTGGGTGTGGCTAAATGGACATGCATATGAAGGGCAGAGTAGAGAAGAGTCTCAGGTATCATTCCTTAGGCACTATCGACTCTGCCTTTTCCTGAGACAGGGTCTCTGCCTGGCCTACAGTTCACCAAGACTAGGATAGATGGCCAGAGAGAGCCTTAAGGACCCATCAATATCCACCTCCTACCACTGGGGTCACAAGAGCCTTGCGAGGCCTGGTATTGTTTGTTCTTTCTTTCTTTAATGTGTGTTCTAACCAGGAACTCCGGAACTCCAGTCCTTACAAGCATTTTATCAAGTGCTGACCTCCCTCATCATCTTTACATGCATTAGCTCACTTAATTGTCACAACAGCTTTTTCTAACTGCCCGAGGCCACTATAGGGCTCTTAATAACTGCCACATATAGGCGTGATGGCAACATAGGTTAAACAGAGAATGTTTAACAACCACTGATGCTTTGTTCCACTAGGCATGTGAAAAAACACTTTACAAATACAAATGCCTTTATCTTGTGGGCCACAAGAATATATTATAGAGATTTAGATGGATAGTAAAGCTATACCTAGAAATTTCAAGGTATTTTTCTAGAGGCAAGCCATTTGTTGTGGAGTATTTGGTGTTATCCAGTTTTTAATATTTCAGCTATCTTCTGCTATGAAATTCTTGTGTGCCCAAATACTTCCAGACTATTTTGGCAAACAGCTAAGCTTCTCAGACACTGTTCTTCTAGGTACTAACACCCCTTACAGAGCCTAGGAGACAAGCAGGCTGTAGATGCACAGCTTTGTTTCTTGTGCAAATGAAGCTTGGACTATCCCCCTTCCTTCCGGGCCTAGGGGTATGAAGAGATTGACTGGAGACTATAGGACCTTTGCATAACCAGGTGCAGTAAGGACTGCAGGGAAATCCCAGAGGAGACACAGAACCACACGGCGCCAGAGAGAAGGGAGGAAGACAGAGCTTCTGTAGAGGGTAAGGCAGATCTTTTGTAGAGTTTATCAGGGCCAGGGTAAGGAGCCAGGAAGGAACAGAGGATGAAGATCAGGTCAAAAGCATAGGGGCTTACTAAAACTATGAGGACAGGAAAAGTGGGCACAGAGAGGAGCCGAATGTGAGGACAGAGCCGAAGCTGTATAGACAGAATTTTGTCATAGAGGAATGAAGTTAATGGACAAATGAGCATAGTGTACATGGATTCCTTTCCCTCAGATACATGCCGTACATAGCATCTTTCCCAGGACTCTGGGAGGAATTTTGTCAGGGCAGGAACTCGGGAAAATTCCATTATTCCTACCTTTAACCTTCCCAGAACCCTTTGGGGTAGGTACTGTCACTCGACAGGTGAAGAAACTGGAGCATAAGGCAATAAAGAATTGGACAGGCCACTCAGCTCCTAAGCAGCCAGCCTCTGTGCAGCCAGGCAGTTCTGGTTCCCAGGGCTTGGGAACAACCACCCTTCATTAATTGACTGCCACTACTGCAACGGAGGAACTATGAGAGTTTCCAGCTTTCCGCTATAGCATGATTCTGCTGGATATTTCACATGCTTGTCAGTTTTGCTATTTAGTCAAAAGATTATTATGTAAAAAGTATGCCATGGAAGGATATAAATACTATTAACACCTCATCATCCAAACCCTAAACCCATGGTGCTCTGGTTACCAGAGGAAATCAGCTGTGCTCAAAAATGATTCCTCTCAAGGAATGAAGTGTCAAATGTCAGGGCTGTGGTTCCGAGCAAACGCTGTGGTGATGAAGCTGGTCTGAGAAGGAGTACACATGCACATCCTGCACTGTCCTTGCATAGCCAACACAGTACTGGGATCACCTGTGTGCCTTCCTCTGCAACACATCAGGCCTTTAAGAACACAGTCTGTTTTTATCTTTGCCTTCTTGAACCCAACATAGACATCACTCATGACCATTGATATGAAGTCACAACATGCCCCCATGGATGGGCATGCCCAGCGGACCTAGACACTTCCACCTAGTTATTTCTGGTTCAAAATAGCCATTTCCTGGTCAAAACATGTCACGTGACTAGGACTCTATGGCTTTGCATGGTTGCGTAAAGCACGAGAGATTGTGCCTGCAGCCATGGGCTCTACACACAGCCATGTGATCTACGCACCTGCGTGGAGTAGCCACATGAGTTCCTGTACACATGCGCAGCTCACCCTTTATAAGCCGGCGCCATTTTTGCACTGGTCTCTCACCCTTTCTCTTGACCACGTGTGTTTCCCACAGGCCTGTTCACATCTGTCTCTTTCTCTCCTATCTTAATAAAACTCTTCTGTGGATTTGTCGTGTTTGGGGACATTTCCTCACAGGGTAAGAGCACCAAATAACTAACAACCATGATGCTGAGAGAGTTCAGAAAAGAAGCAGAAGAGAAAACAAATGTGAGCCTCGAGGGAGACGGGAAAAGCACGTTGGGCCCTTCAGTTGCCACATCTCAGCCTCATCTGTGCGGTTCAAATCCTAGGGGTCATTTCCATGGGTTCTGGATGCCCCTAATACAGATGCAGAGTAATGGAGCCCCCATAGATGAACATCAGAGCCCTGAGCCAGGGAAGCATGCTCCACCCTGGTCTGTTTTCCTAATTGTTACTCCTGAACACAAGTCAGTTCTAAAAACTTCACAGGAACAATTAAAAGGGTTTGGGGTGGGGGGACTGGTGTTCAGACTGGCTTCCAACTCCTGGGCTCAAGGAACCCATCTTCCTACCTCAGCCTCCCTCATAGATGGAATTACAGACACACTGCCATGCCCAGCTAAACGTCTCTATTATAAATGTCATGTTCAGAGGAGGAAAATAACCTGTGCAATGAGGCCATAATGGGGAGCTGGGATATGCACTTGCAGAAGAGTGAACTGGACCCTCACTTACAGCATACACACAAATGCACTAACACAGGTTGAAGACATAATACCTAAAACTCCCAGAAGAAAACCTAAGGGAAAAGCGTAGGTACGACAGCTTGGGCATGATTTCTTGGCTACCACAACAAAAGCTGAGGCAATAAACAGCATGGGAACAGGCAAATGGGAGGAACATCAAGCTTAGAACCCGCACAAAGGGACTGGAGAGATGGCTCAGTGTCTAAGAGCATGTGGTGCTTTTGTTGAACACCCAAATTCACTCCCCAGTACCCATGTCGGGGACTCACCAGTGACTCACTCCTGGTCCGGTAGATCCAGTGTCCTCTTCTGGACACTGTGAACACTTCCATTCACACATGCACATCCTCACACATATAAACAAATAAGAATCAAATAAACTTAAAAATATAACTAAAAGACTGCACAACGAACACAACCACCAGAGTGAAATGGCCACCTATGAGATAGGCAGATAGATAGACAGACAGACAGACAGACAGATAGATAGGCAGATAGATAGATAGATAGATAGATAGATAGATAGATAGATGATAGATAGATAGACAGATAGATAGATAGATAGATAGATAGATAGATAGACAGACAGATAGATAGATAGATATGAACCTACAACCTAACAAAAAATAACCCAGTTAAAAAACTAGAAGTAGAATATGAGGAGTTCAAGGGTAGCCTCAACTACATAGCAAGTTTGAGGTCAGCCTGAATTACAGGAGACCTTGTGCAAAAAAAAAAAAAAAAAGGTATAGGATTTGAATACTTTCCAAAAGAGACCTACATATGACCAACATGCACATGAAAAGTTTCCAGCACTGCTGATTTTAAGAGAAAGGAAAACTGTCCCTTGATTAGGATCCCCACTATCCAAAGAAAGGACAAATAAGAGGCGCCAGCTCATACACAAACAACTGAAATGGTGCACCATGGGAATTCGAGCCAGGGCAGCCTCCGTGGAGAAGAGTGTAGAGGTTCAGCAGAAAATTGAAAATAGGACTACCATCTGTCCTGGCAATCCTATTTCTGGATGTGTATCCAAAAGAATTCAGAGCAGGATCTCAGCCAGATCCCAGCACGCCTGTGCTCACTGGTCAATTATGGGCTACAGCAAAGACACAGACATGAGGCAAATGCCCGCAAATGCCATCAGTGGATGAACGAATGAAGGAGATTCTATCACACACATACACACACACAGGGGGTTCTAACAAGGAAATCCAACATGGATAAATCTCAGGAACTTTGTGCTATGTAAACTAAGCCAGTCACAGAGGGACAAAGAACAAATACTGCCGGAGTCCGTTTATAGAACGTGAAGTCATCAAAACCATAAAACATAGGGAGGTGGTTAAAGGGGCATAAACTTTCAGTTTTTCAGGATGAACACTTTCTGGCAATCTGTTGTGTGACATGTAAACATCCCCCACACTACAAACTACATACTTCAGAATGGTCAATGTGGTAAATTTAATGTTTAGTATTATCACAATTTTAAATTTCATTTTTATTTATTTGCTTATATATTTATAAAATTTATTATCACAATTTAAAAAATATCACATTTTTTTTTAAAAAAAACTACTTTGATGGGGCTCGAGAGAGGTTCAGTGGTTACGAGCACTGGCTGCTCTTCCAGAGGACCCACATCCAGTTCCTAGCACCCACATGGTGGCTCACAACTATCTATAACTCCAGGGCTACATGATCCAGTGCCCTCTTCTGACCTCTGTGGGAACCAGGCATGCATGTGGTGCACATACATACAGGCAAAACACTCATGCATATAAAGTTTAAACTTTTTAATTTTTAAAAGATTTGAGAATATTAATTAAAGGGAATTTACTTTGAAATAAAAATTAATGTTCCCATGGGAAATGGCAAAGAACAGCGACATCAGACTCAGAGAGGCTGGTCACTACACTGTGGTTCAGCCCAGACACGCCCTTTTGGGTGGATGTGAACTATTCCCCAGGGCTCACATGTTTGATCTTGGGTCCCAGCTGGTGGCACTGTTTTGGAGGTGGTAGAATCTTAGAAGGTGGAGCCTCACTGGAGGAAGCGAGTCTCTGGGTGCTAGCCTTGAGGCTTCAGAGCCTGGTCTACTTCTCGGTTGTTCTGTTTCCTTTATAGGCTGGTCCGCTTCCCTCAGTTGCCTGCCCTGAGGAGATTCTTCCCAGAGTCCCGAAGAAGTTGTTACAAGGCGGCTGGGATACTAATCTGGGGGATATCAGATGAATCTATGTACTGTACACCGAGCTCTTAGTCCATTCACTTTACTCTTCTAAGTCAAAATCTCTCTACACAGCTTCAATTCTGTTCTCATACTTAACTCCTCTCTGTCCCTTCCTCTCTTGTCCCCTCAGCGTCCTATCCAAGTTCCTTCCTTCTTCCTTCTCCCTCCTCTCTTTCCAGTCCAGTCTAAAAAACCCATACCAACCGGAAGCTCTCTGACTCCGCTGCTTTCTCATTGGTCAGGACAAGTCTGCTCTACAGCTAGCTAGGAATTCTGCATCATAGCTTGATGCACCTAGCATGAAAAGGCCCTTTTTGTGCTGAGTATTGTTAGAGGGGGGAGTCTAGAGGCGCAACTTGGGAAGCTGTGGAAGAAAGGAAGGTCTAAGCTTAATGTGCACAAGAAACAAAGCTGTGTACCTAACACCTGCCTGGTGTAGGTAGTGTCTCCATATGGATATTTATCTTAAGTCTGGAGACTAGCTGGTGGTCTGGAGTGCTTATTTTGTCTGCCCTTTGTCCTTAGAGGTTTGAGAGGTATCTCAGATAAAATGCTCTTGTCCCAGAAGGCCCTAGCCTAGGATGCTTGCTAAAGGAGATAACTACAGAAGGCAGACATCTGATTCTAATGCTAAAAAAGGTAAAACAAAAACCTGGAAAAAGGAAGTCATCTTGCCTGTGTCACAGTTGGGGGAAGTATCCAAATACCTCAGTTGTATTGGGGAAATAGTACCCAATGAATAATCAAATACACCGTTGTAGAAATGGAAAAGCTACAATAGCACACGAGAAATTCATAGCAGGAACCAGCTAATATTCAAAAGCCAATATCATCAAGACTCTTTAAGACTTGGCTTTATCCTCTGGAAAGGCCCTTGGCTTCTTCCGGGTATAGCTTTGTCATAGTCAGCTGAATTCCTACTTCATATTTCTACATCCTGCAGCACTTCCTGGTCCACTACAATCTACAAATCATGAGCTTGCATTAACTCTTCCTCCTTTGAAATGCTTCTTGTTCGGAATTTATTTCACTTTGAAACCCAACCTCTTAGATGCCGTATTGTATTGTCCTACCTAGTAGCTCTGTGGCTATGAGGAAATCACTCAGCCATTTCTGCCAAAATATTTTCATCTTAAAAGTAGCAGTTACATTCTCCCACTCAATTATTGAAAAGACTACATGAATTTGTATACAGCCTGCAAGAAGTATAAGCATTCAATGAATTATCAGTTCTTAGATGTGATACTCTGCCAAGAAAAATGACTGCCTAGACTCAGAAAAGAGGGATGTTAAAGGCACTAAGGACCAATGCTAATGCCAGTAGTCTCTAGTGACACACCTTCACACTGCATAACCTGCTAAGAAATGAGGCTACTCTGTGTGGCTTATGACACATACTGCTAACTACACCCCTCCAAACTGTAGTACAAAGTCAATAAAAGGTGTATCTGTTCCCAACACACACAGACATACATAGACACACACACACACCCCTACTTGGGGAAAGCAAGTTTTAAAAGTGAAAAATTTTGAGTGTTTGAGTATAGACGTTCTTCAGGACAAGAGACATTTTTCTATCACTAGCAACAGCTACTATTAGCGAAGTACAGCTATTAATTATAGGCTGGCTGCCATATTAGTCTATCACCAGGATGAAGTTAGTTGACTTTGTGCTTGCATCACAGAAAAGGGAAATACAGAAGTCTCATGAACAACTTAATATAACTCATGTTAATGACCACCTTACTCACTTGTGGAGAGTGTTCTCATGCTATAGACAACCAGAATCAGGCCATAATCCACCAAGACTCTGCAAGGTCAAACTCTGTGCCAACAGATGGGACAAGGAAGATGTGAGATGGTTAGCATGTATGCATGCATGCAAGGAAGCACTGGTGTCAAGGGGAGCTCCATGTATACATGTTTCATATCAACTGAGAAAATAAGACCAATAGAATACAGAAGTCCAGCTTTTAAATAAAAAAAATGTCTGAAAACAACTTTTTAAAAAACAAATTTATCATGCTGTCATCCCCACAGAAATATTTTTACATTAACTGCTTATTTGAAAATCCAACTGCTTCAGGTTAACAATGCTCAGCCTAATGACAAGCATCTACATTAATCTCCATATTGTATGGCATTTATTTTGATCAAACAAGGTTTTATATTTGTTTACAGTATGGAATGGAAATTTAAAGAGACAGTGATACTTCGGAAAGGATTGCTCAGTAGGCTCTACCAACTCCAAACTGCAAGAGGAAGCTATAAATGGTATTCTAGCAGAAGTACTGACAGACGGGGAGGGAAACTGAGGTAAACCTAAGAGTTCCACAAATCTGACACTATGTAAAGTGCTGTGATGTCAGTTCTCAGGAAAGGTCTGAACAGTAGTGAATCTCAGATTTCCAGCCCCTTGATATTCCCTAGAAGAGCACTAAGACACAAGTTATCAGTTGTGATAAAGGGCCAGAACTCTCCTGCATGTGTGATTATAGGACCATGTTCTTAGACTCTGCTGCCTCTAAACATGATAAGCATGAGAACACAGGGACAGAGCAAAAATAAGTGAGCAAATTCTCACATTCTTTCACTAGATTTATTTTCATTATTTTTAAGCAAATGTAAGGAGGGGAAGTTTGTGTACATACATGCAGTGCCCAGAGAGGCTGGATTCCCAGGCGGTAATGAACTGTCCAACATGGGTGCTGGGAACCAAACTCAGGTCCTCTGAAAGAGCAGTATACATTCTTAATTGCTGAACCATCCCCAACCCTAGCCCCTCAGTCATTTTATTTTAAAACATTATTATAAGTATACCCCAGTTTAAGAAAATCAAAGAATAAAGACACCTACAAAAATGGACTTTGTGTGAGGGGCACACCTAAATAAGATTATTCTGTTAATTTCAGGGATCGAACATATGTGATCTGTTCGAACTAAATCTTCAAGTTTAAAAATGTAAAAAGCAGGGGCAATAATAAAGTCTGGTCTCTGTACTGAATGAGGCAAAATGAAAAAGTGTGCTCTGTGCACAACAGCACTCAGGACATTGTTTTGCTACAGCTCACCAAGAAAATAGATTTCTCTACCCTCTGCCCCCCCCCCAAAAGCACAGTACCCTTTCTTTCCAATGCTTATCTTCAAGATTCATTGAACACAGATCAGTAAGGACTCTAATTCTTTTTTAAAGATCTCTATTGAAGAGACCGATGGGTCTTCGATGCCTTGCTCAAGTCTTCTCCACGCTCCCCAACTCTGCAAAGAATTTCTAGCTCTAAAGATCTTCCAAGAGACAAGAAAATTGGGAAGAAAGAGAGAAGAGCTACAAAGCAGAATGGAAAGCAGAAAGGGGTTTTGGGAAGCTTCATGGAGTTACAGCCATGGCTGGAGCCTCCATGGCTGCAGGGACTGGCCCTGCACACACAGCCTCTAAACAGACTCTGGCTGCCCACCCAGGCAGATGATCCACTCAGTCTTTCAATCAGCCACACTTCAAAGCCTGACTTTTCTGTGCCTTCACACCCACGGTGAGCTCCACTTGAAATGTCTAGTAAAGTCAAACAGAAAGAAAGACTTTTAAGATCTTGCTCACTGAATCCTGATTTTATATCTATGACCTTTGCATGTAACTGCTGGAAAGTTTCCACATCCAGCAACAGGAGACCTGGACAGAGGTAGGAGGATTAGATGAGACAGCATAAATAAAGAATTCTCCTGTGCCCAGGACCTACAGGGTAGGAAATCAGCACTTCCTCACTTCCTGCTTGTATAATCTACTGGACTCCTACTTATCGTTCAACCTCTAACTTAAACATTGCCTCTGTAAAATCTTCCTTAATTCTGTATCAGTTGAGATGTTATTTTTAGTTGTGTATGAATGTGTCTGTACGGGGCTACGTGCATGTGACTGCAGCTGTAGCAACCCCAAAGATTTCCTGAAGCTGGAATTATAGGTGGTTGTGAGCCGCCAGACATGGATGCTGCTAACTGAACTCAGCCTCAGCAAGAGCAGATTATGCTCTCAACCACTGAGCAGTGTCTCAGGCCCCTCCAGGATCTTTTCTATGTATGCAACCAAAGCCATCAAGGACCTGCTCTCCCCATTTCTCTGGCACTTTAGGGAACCCTCTATTGCTTTGTAACTGCCTATTAACATGTCTTACTGCTCCATTTGAGAATAAACACCTCGAGGGTGGGGCTTATATTTAGCTAATTACTCCCAACCCAAATCTGACAGAATTGACCATGAGGAGACAAAAGAATGATTTCATTAAAGCACAACCCTAAAACCTTTAGATGATCCTTCAGGTATTTTCATAATGCACTCAATTTTCTTTTTCAAAGAACAATCTTAAATGATTGACAGCACACCAGCAAGAGAAGTTTTTGTTTGTTTGTTTGTTTATAAACATCAAGTTACTCAAGTCATTCAAGCATTCAACATGTTTCTTCTCTGCTCCAGGAATACAAATTTGTAAACTTGAACAAAATTAACAAAGTCCCTGTCCCAAAGGGCCTTAGATTTCCCCAGGGTAAATCTGAGGAGAAAGGATATTATGGAGAACTTGTCTAGAAATGGCACAAAACACATTTTGTTATTCAACATTTACTAAATTATCACAGGACAAAACAAAACAAAAAACCCTGCTGACCACATATAAAGATCACCTGTTTTAAAAGACCACGAGGTAAGTCCAGATTTAGTATACTAAACAGATAAAATAGATGGATTGTCTCCCACAACATCAACAGAATACTCAGGTTAGGGACCAATTTCCTTGAACCTAACAAGTAACTACGCGTTCTCTTGGAAGGCCAGCGATCTGTGAGTCCTGCTTAACCACTCCTTTGAAGCTGAAGCGGTTTTTCTGAGTTTTAGGGACCCTATGTCAAAGACTGTGTATGACAAGACACCTGTCCTTGTTCTCAAAGCTACCACAGGTCCTGCTTAGCCATTCTCACAGTGGGGGCTCTCCTTCCTCAAGTACATGGTCCATTTCCGTCTGTGTGCATTGCCTTGCTTCAATGGCCAGTGTTAAAACCCTCCTTGCCTGTCAATATGTTATTTCCATCAGTAAGCTGCTCTTCCTAGGGCACTGGTTCTCAACCTGTGGGTCAAGACAGGGAGGGGGGGTTGTTCACCTATCAGACATAGCAGAAAAAAGAGGATGAGGGCATAAGGGAGGCTATGTATCATCAAAAGCGGCATCTGGAGATGCTGAGAACAGTCTACAGCAGATTATTATCAAACGGTCCCACAGGTATAGGCCATTGCCACACAGAGATTGAATGCCCACTGGCTTGTCTGTTTGGTGGTCATTGGGGCCTTCAATTACAATTCATAAAAGTAGCAAAATTACAGTTATGATGTAGCAATGAAATAATTTTAGGGTTAAGGGTCACCACAAATGAGGAACTGTATTAAAGTGTCACAGCATTAGGAAGGTTGAGAACCACCACCCTACAGGGATAACAGCCAATTCTACCGGCCTCTTTTTGCAAAGCTGACTAGAGTCTGCTCTCCTCATAATTCTGTATCCTAGATCTACTGAAAGAACCCTGACGAGGCCTCGTCATCAACACCATGCTTCAATTTCCATCTGATACTCAGAAGTCTCATTGAGACACATCTGCAAAACATCAGTCTCGAAATATAAGTCTGGGAGCTAATAATGAGACCTTGCTAACTAAAATGCCATTTGTATGCCAGGGGAAGAAGAGAGTGAGGGCATAAGAGAGACATGGATCCCAAGCAGCATCTGGGGATGCTGACAACAGTCTAGGGAGGTTATTTATCGAAGGGTCCCACAGGCACAGACCACTGCTACACAGAATGTCCAATGCTTTGTCTGTTTGGTGATCACGTGGGCCTTCATTTACCAAAATCCACATTTTACAGAGAGCCTTGCCCAGTGTCACTAATTAACAGTAAAAGGAAGGTCAGTGATTTGGGATACAAGGAGAGTGAGTGAGCCACGGTTCCCGACAGGCAGAGTGGAATGAGTTTGCTTCTCCCTGAACCTATCTGGAAGGGTGAAAAGCAGCCACACCAAGTAGCAGTGAGTGGTTGGCTCACGGAAGGAAGTTCCAGGCATTCATCTAGCCGGCCCATAAGGAAGCAATACTTTAACAGCACCCTAAAGGAAACCGAATTATGACAGGAAACCCTTTTAAAAAGCATCATCAGTGTGACTCGGGAAACTGCCAGTGAGATTTAAATCACAAATCCCCATTTTTCCCTTCAAAGTGCTTTCTAACAACACTGAGCACATCCCAAACAGCTTCCTCTGCCAAGAGCTCACCAATAAATAGTACCTCCCGCCCTGGGCAAGAAGGTTGAAAAAAAAAAAAAAAGAATCAATGCCCAGAGAACCTAAATCTCTTCATTTCTAGAGTAAATTACAAGTATTCATCTTGCTGGGCATTCATCCACAGGAGTTGCTCCTAAATGAATTTAGGAAATGAATATGACCTTTAATAGATAATTTGGTTCCCAAATGGAAAAAAAGCAGGAAAGGCAAAACAAGAATGGTGAATGTTGGCCCAAACTAAAAGTTCTAACGGGGGCGGGGAGGAGGAAGAGACTTCATCTAGCAAAGAGGAAAGGTTGAAAGTCAACCAAAAAGTACAAAGCGAAAAGAGAAAATCATATTCTACGTATTGGAACGATGGGTCACTGCAGAAGGGATGGAACTGGAACGTAGCAGAGATTTAGGAGTTCAAAACTCCTTGACTCTACAAATTATTGTATTTTGCCTAAAGCTGTCTGGGCTGAACATCCTCAAAGAGGGCTGGTAGTAGGGAAACCACTCCGGGGCATGGCAGGGGGTGGAGACCCTCCTAAATTCAACAAGCGGCCTCAGGTTAGGCCGGATCAGGGGAAAGCTGGGCTTTCTGAAATTGCTCGAGGCTGTCCGGTGCCGACTGACCCGCGGGCGACCGCAGATTCCACGTGGGAATCCGGGAGAAGGGAGCGCATCCTTCCACAGCCACCAACCAGGGCGCTCGCCACACCGAGCCCCCGAAGAACCGCGAAGCCGGGGAGTGCAGGGGGGGAGGAAAGGAGGAGGTCAGTGGGGCTCGCGGGCGCGGCCACTCACCGATGCCGAGCCCCACGACCAGGCGGCCGGCCAGCAGCGTCTCCTTGTTGGCGGCAGCGGCCAGCACGGCGGAGCCCACGGTGCACAGGGCGCTGGCGAGCAGGATGGCGCTGCGCCGGCCGAGAGCTCCGTTCAGGGCCCCTCCGGCCAGCGCCGCGACGGCGGCCGCGCCCACCGCGCCCGACACCAGCAGCTCCTGCCACATCGCGCCCAGGCGCATCTGGCGCCGCAGCAGCAGCATGGCCCCCGACACCACGCCGGTGTCGTAGCCGAACAGGAAGCCGCCGAGCGCCGAGAAGGCGGCGGCCGCATAGACGAAGGCGGGGGTCTCGTCGCGCTGGAACTGCCGGCGAGCGGCGCGCTCCAGCTCCGCGCCCTGCAGGCTGGTGGCCGACTCGGCGGCCAGCAAGCTGCGCTCCCCGCCCGGCGCCCCGGGCTCCGGCTGCCGGCGGCGCCGCTCGCCCATCAGGCTGCTCAGGCTGCGCAGCGTGTACTCCACGTCCTCGCTCGCCTTGCGGGACATGGAAGGGGACAGGCGGGCACCGCCGGGGCGACTGCGGGGAAGTTCCGTGGGGCAGCGCGCACTCACTCGCGGCCAGCTGCTGAGCCAACCGCCTTTGCAGCCTCTGCTAGGCTGGCGCTGCGAAGCGGTCGGGGGCGGGGTCGTGCGTCACTCGGCCGTTCCGAGGGGCGGGGCCAAATGGAAAGCACCTCCTTTCGTGGGCGGGGAGAGGGAGGAGCTCCCCCTATGGGCGCGGCCCACCTCCCTCGGTGGGCGGGGTCAAGCGGCAGGGGCTGGGCCGAGGTGCTCTTGCTGGAGGCTCGGGTACCTACCTGTACCCCATGAAGCCTGCCTGGGGCCGCAGCTGAGCTGCTGGCCTGAGTGTGAAGACCCACCGGAGACTGTGCATGAGGTAAAGGTCTCTAAGCCGGACTGCCCGCCTTCCAGCCATCTGAGGTGGGCAAGGCTGGGGCTACCTGACACCCACCTAGCTCTGTCCTGTTTGAGTGGGTGTCCTACTGCTCTCCTGCAATTAGTTCATTTTGGAGCAGTTCAGAACCGTGTTCTCATGGTTTCTCTAGCTTCTTTTCTCCCTGCTAGTCTTTCCTCATGTTCTGCCCTTCTAAAAAGCACGCTGCATCTTGACTCTTTGAGGATAGAGGTAACTTACCTCCCAAGTGAGTCTCCGACTTCTTCCTGTGGATCCCAAGGGAAAGGCAACTTTAGGCTGCTCTTACATAACCAGCTGATTCCAAGTGGAGCAAGGAAACCCGAGAATCTGATTTGTGGTGTGATAGGCAGTTGCCACCTTCCTCGCCCGGCATGCCAGCCCAAAAGAATACCTTCTCTCCGACAATCCCCGCTGCTGCCATTGATTTGGAGATCTTATTTTAAACGCTCCATTTGTCTGAGACAAAGTAATTTCAAATCGTTTGAGGACGATTATTTTAATTGCTAATTGCCAATTGTTGGTTGGTTTGGAACCCCCGCCTGCCTCCCCTTGATTTAAATATTCTGTAAATTATTTTATGTTGCTGTACTTCAGAAGATAAAGACTAATCAACCATCTTTTTGATGCAGCCTTGTTTTTCATGCATGGGCCACCAGATTTAAATGAAAAATAAATTTAAGATCCATGGTTTCCATCAACAATTCCTGCTCTCATTTCGTTACCTTCTTTGAACAAAAGTTTCTTAGCATGAGGACTATCTGCCTCCATGAGTGCTAGGATAAAAGGTGTGCATCACCACCGCGGGGCTGAACAAAAGTTTCTTAGCATGAGGACTATCCATGAACTCTGAGCCTGTTCCCTTTAGAGAAAAGATTTCTGTCATCCTTATTTCACTATGAAGTTATAAGACTTTGTCAAAAGTCCGCTTCACTTTGGCTATGGTCTCACTTTCCAGCAATGCAAAAAATAAAAAAAGTGGGGAAAACATGAGCTCAGAGGAATAGCTTTAAATATATTGTGTAGCTTTAAAGCAAGGCTTTGCCCTCTTCCCAGGGGGAGATTAAACATAACCTTAGACTCTGGAACAGTGAATAATCTAATACGCCCTCTACAAAAGATTCAGGTGAGAACGTGCCTTTCTGAGATTATTACAGCAAAATTGCGCCCCCTGGTGGTCGGTCGATTCATGCGCCTTCCGCAGAGAAGAGAGCCCAGATGAGGTCAGCCAACAGTTTAGTTTCTTCCTGTTGAGATGAAGCAAGCTGAACTTCAAATCCAAGTGGTATGGTGAACACCATGACTCTCCTCACTAACCACTTCAAATTCAACGTTGGGGGTTCCAGAACACTGAACTAACTACTCCTTAAAAATGATCTAAACATGGTACCTTTTATTCCTGAGATTAGGCTACCTCGAAAGGAAATGTGGCATCAGTAACACACCAGGAAGCCAAACAGTGCTCTTCTGGGCTCTTGGGAGGAACTAAGTTAAATTAGGTACTGTAGTAGGAAGTTTTCCTGTGTCCTGTAGCCACTGGGACCCAAGTAAACACACAGAGGTTTATATTGTTTACAAACTGTATGTCCTAATGGCTCAGGCTTCTGGCTAGCTAGCTCTTACAACTTAACTCAGCCCATTTCTATTAATCTGTGCATTGTCACATGGCTTCATAGCTTACCAGTACTTCCACATCTTGCTTCTCCTGGCAGGGGCTCGCAGTGTCTCCCCACTCTCCTCTCCTCTCTCTCTCCAGTTGGAATGTACTGCCTAACCTTATCCTGCCCCACCATAGGCCAATGCAGCTTTATTTATCAACCAATCAGAGCAATACATATTCACAGCGTACAGAAAGACATCCCACAGCAAGGTACCACAGCATTCAACTAAAATAGAGTTCCCTGTAGCCATTATTTGATTTACATGAGTCCTAAATCCCAAAGTTTAAGGACATTTATTAACACATTCCCAAAACACTGGGACCCACTATAGGAGAAGAAAATAAGAGAGTTTTGGATATACTGCTACACATTCTGAAAACTCAGCAGAGACACTGGTAATTGACCCAGTGAAAATGCTTGTTGTTGGGCTGAAGATGTGATTAGAGAATGCTTGCCTAGCATGTATCAGTCCCCAAATTCAATTCTTAATACCTCACACACAACAATGATGGGTCATTGATCCAAAGAAGGGATGAGGAGTTGGGAGCACAGTGTTATGCTTATTGAATGTTTATTCATGAGCAATCTATCATTTAAAAAACAATATAGCAATAAAGATAACCACCCCTAAAAAAAAATCTTTCCAAAGTATGGTAGTTTGAACAAGAACCGGCCCCACAGGCTCATGTGTTTGGAGACTCTGGCCTCAGTTGGTGGTGGAACTGCTGGGGAAGGATTGGGTGGTGTGGCTTTGTTGGTGGAAGTATGTCACTGGGAGTGAGCTACAAGGTTTCAAAAGCCAATACCCCTTGAAATTCCATTTGATTCTCCCTCTGCCTTTTGTCTGTGGGCCAGATGTAGGCCTCCAGCTACTGGCCCAGCCATGCCTGCCTGTCTGCTGCCATGTGCTCCACCATGATGGTTATGAACTACCCTTCTGGAACTGTGAGCCTCAAATTCAATGCTTTCTTTTATAAGTTGCTTTGGCTATGGTGTTTTGTTATGGCAGGAGAAAATGAACTGACCTGCAAGACATCTTTCTCAGAGACATTTCTATGAAATACATGTTAAGAATTTTGTTTGTAAGTGTATGTGGATACCTATACATGCATATGCACATGGTAAAACAATAAGAACTTCTTGTGTTTAGTTTTGTTTATTGAGGGTCACAAGAGATAAAAACCCAAATCCAATGGGATGAAATCAAGAATGTATTGGCTTCTGTCTCTGGAAAGTGTCTAGTAATTACAGATGTACAGGATTCAAAACTCAGGGTCTCACTGTGGTAGTTGGAATGAGAATGTCCCCCCGTTCATATTTTTCAATATTTGACCCCTAGTTGGTGGAACTCTTTGGGGGAACTTAAGGGAGGAGTTGTATCACAGGGGCCAGGTATTGCATTTTCTTTTTTTTTCTTTTTCAAGACAGGGTTTCTCTGTGTAGCCTTGCACCTTTCCTGGAACTTGCTTTGTAGACCAGGCTGGCCTCAAACTCAGAGATCCGCCTGCCTCTGCCTCCCGAGTGCTGGGATTAAAGTCATGTACCACCACCACCACCTGGCCAGGTATTGCATTTTCAAGACTTTTTTTTTTTTTTTTTTTTTTTTTAACCACCACCCCTGCATCCTATGTGTGGATCAAGATGTGAGCTCTCAGCTACTGCTCCAGCTAGATGTCTCCCTGTCTGCTGCCCTGCTCCCCACAATGATGGTCATGGACTCTCACCTTCTGAAACCCCAAATAAACGCTTTGGTCATAATGTTTCATCTCAGCCACAGAAGGGTCACTAAAACATTTCCATTCTCCTCTGCTTCTTTCAACTGCAACTGACTTCTCAAATTCCATGTGGTACTCAAAAGAATACAAGCTCCAAACCTGTTATCTTTTCCACTCACATCACAGAGAATGGGGGAAAGGTCGGCTTCTTTCTCTAAAGCCCTGGCCAAATTCTTATTGTATCTCACTGAATATGGCAATTGAGAAATGCTCTCTGAGAGGCTGCAGTTTGATGAGGATAGGGTTAAAACCAGTCAACATCTACATCTTGAGATTGAGTAGCGATGATCTGTATGTGTGGGGGTGGGGGCAGAGATTGTGAGATTTTGAGAGGTAGTGAACGGTCCCTTTATGAATGAATGGCACTTTAGCAGATACTAACCATGTATGTGATAGCTCTTCTAGAAAAAATATCATGAACTAAAATAAAATCCATAAAACCCAATAAACATCAAGTAGGAATAAACACTTCAAAAATCTTTGAAATGTAAATCTTTACAAATTGTGAGTCTCTGTACTTATCACTATTGATTGCAAAAAAAAAAAAAAATAGGTTCTCTGATGAAAGTCCAGAGATACACTAATATGTGGGTATGGAGATAGCAGCTTAGAGACAGTTAGTAGACTTTCCTCAAGGCTGGGGGACCATGAAGCTAAAAACTAAGTCAATATACTTATCAATTAGCAGTCTGTGGTCTTTGAAAACTGCTTAGGACTCTTCACAGGGAACTATAAAAGCTATATTATACTTTTCCAAAATAAGTCAGTAAGTAACTAAGAGGGAAGCTTCCTACTATGAAAAATTACTCCTCAAAATACAGTGCAGGAAAAGAAATGCATTTCTGAGCTGAAGAGTTAAGATAATTTCATTATTTTCTCTAAATCATTGATTTATTGCAAGATGTTTGGATGAGCATAGAAAAACTCCATAAATAAGATATTGTCACTAGCTAATCATGACAGATCTCCCTTGGGGAATGATTTGGTAAAGAAATGAGAATGTAATCATGCACAGACAAGAAAAGCAAAGTCAATTCTTCTGCGTGATCTTTGTTTTCCAGAATGGTGATGAAATTTCCATGCAGGAGCCTGAGGGTAATCACAGTTGTTTCTCACAGACATACCAGCTAAGTGTACCCTCAGCCTCCAATTACTAGAGTGATGGATGATAAACTCACAGCATGAAGAGCTAATATATACAGCATGCACAGAATTATTAGTGTTTCCATATGCTTTGTTTTTTCCAGACAGGGCCATGCTATGAATCCTAGGGTATACCAAAGTACTTCATCCTCTGGCCTGGCATGTGTCACTTAAAGACTTAAAATCCCCCTTTATATTAAAAATGCATTAATTTTAAGTTTAGGTATACAGCAGTACTGTTTTGTGACCCCCTCTGTGTTATATATTTATTTGTTTATTTATTATTTATGTATTTATTTATTTATGTTATATGGTATCTTAGTTTAGGTTTCTGTCGCAGCAATGAAACACCATAACCAAAGCAATTTGGGGAGGAAAGGGTTTATTTCAGCTGACACTACCAGGTAAGAGCTTATCATTGAGGGAAATCATGGCAGAAACTCAAACAGGGCAGGAACCTGGAGGCAGAAAGTAACACAGAGTCCACAGAGGGGGTGCTGCTTACTGGCTTGCTCACTGTGGCTTGCTCAGCCTGCCTTCTTCTAGAACCTAGGACTACTAGCCTAGGGATAGCATCACCAGCAATGGGCAGGGCTCTCCCCCATTGATCACTAATGAAGAAATCTTATCACTGGATCTTATGGAGGCATTTTCTCAGTTGAGATCCCCTCCTTTCAGATGACTCTAGCTTGTGTCAAGGTGACATAAAACTAGCCAGGACATATGGCCTCTTGCTGTAATGACCTAGTTGGACTGGAACTTGCTAAGTAGACAAGGCTGGCTTTGCATTTTTTCAATCTCCTGTTTCTTCCTCCAAAGTGGAAGGGAGGGATACATATTTCACTTACATTTTATGGTTGCCTGTGTCTCCCTGGTTCAGGTAATTCTTTTGATCCACACACACATGGAGTGGTAAAGGAAGAGGTGGATACCTGCCTACCCAGCCAGATCAGCCAAATAAAACCTGGTGATCAATGAGGTAACAGATGTTACAAAAGCTGGATATCACATCCCATTCATTGTTTGTTTTAAAGGCAGTCATTCATTCACAATATAGCCCAAGCTAGCCTTGGACCCTGTTAGCCTCTGACCTCAACATCCCAAATGCTGTGATTACAGCACTGAACTTTAGGTTTAATTTAGAATAATCCAACACAACAAAAAGCATACATTCTATTATGTAATTAATTTAAAATCAAGCCAGAAAGTCCCCAGCATTTAGAGGTTAAATAACAGTCTTCTGAATTAACCGTGGGTCAAAGATAGAACTATGAAGGAGATTAGAATGTATTTTTAACCGAATGAAAATAAAAATGTAACAGATGAAAATTTGTGAGGTGCCTCTATTTCAGAGCTCTTGAGAACATTGCAGCACTAAATGCCTGTAATAGCAACAAAGGCTATTGTCTCAGCTTTAACCTTGAAAAGAAGGAAAGGAAAAGCAAGTTAAAACTTCAAGTAGAAGTTAAAGAGGGAAACAATGAACCAGAAGACAGAGATGGTCAGTGAAACTAAATTCCTTAAAAGATCAATGATTTTTTTTAACCCTCTCTGAAAGACCAGGTAGGGGAAAAAAGAAGGTAGAAAGTAACTATCAGGAATGTGGGAGGGAGCATCACTAGAGAGCCTACAAATGCTGTACACATTTTTTTTGTCCACAGTTCAATGCAGTGTACACATGCCCTAAAATAAACTGCCCAAGGACATACCAATTGTCTTGGTTTTTATCACTGTGATAGAATACCATGACCAAAAACAACTTATAGAAGAAAGGGTTTATTTTGTCTTACAGCTTGTAGTCCTTCAGCTAGAGAAGTCAACAGGAACTCAAGGCAGGAACCTAGAGGCAGGACCTGATGCAGAGTCCTTGGAGGAATGCTACTTACTGGCTTGCTCCTCATGGCTTGCTCAGCCTGCTTTCTTATACAATCCAGGACCATCTGCCCAGAACTAGCACCATCCACAAAGGGCTGGGCCCTCCCACATCAATCAAGAAATTGCCCTATAAATTTGCTGACAGTCAATCCAATGGAGGCATTTTCAAAGTTCAGATTACTTCTCCAAATGACTCCAGCTTGTGTCAATTTGACCAACACACCAAATGAACAAACAAACAAATGCATAATAGATAGAAATAACAAATAAAGTCTGGGGCTTGCCGGGCAGTGCTGGCATACACCTTTGATCCCAGCACTCTGGAGGCAGATCCAAGTGAATCTCTGTGAGTTTGAGGCCAGCCTGTGCTACCAAGTGAGTTCCAGGAAAGGGGCAAAGCTACATAGGGAAACCCTGTCTCGAAAAAACAAAAAAAACAAAAAAACAAAAAAACAAACAAACAAACAAAAAGTCTGGGCTGGAGAGATGGCTTAGAGATTAAGAGTATAGGATGCTCTTCTAAAGTACCCAAGTTTGATTCCAAGCATCCACATGGTTCACCGAGACCTATTACAACATGGGGATCCACCTCTTCTAGCCTCTGAGGCATCTGCACTCACTTGCAAATAATTGTAAGCACATATATACACATGCACAAAATTTGAAAGAAATAAACATAAATCTCATAAAAATTTTAAAAAGAAAAATTTTGCTAATCTTCAAGGAGGATTTTAGTTTTCAGGCTGTTTTGTTTGTTTGTTTTTGTTTGTTTGTTGATTCAGGATCTCAATTTGTAGCACAAGCTAGCAGTGGACCTCCTGCCTCCGTCCCTACCAAGTTCTGGGATTACAGCTAGGTACTACTACACCAGGCTGGATTTCCTAAAGATAGCACTAAAAGAATAAACATTTTTTTAAAAAAAAGACTTGTAGATGGACTTTTTTTTTTTTTATCAAAATTAGAAAATGTCTACACTTCAAGAGGTACTTTTTATTGTTTGTTTGCTTTTTGTTTTTTGTTTTTTGTTTTTTGAGACAGGGTTTCTCTGTGTAGCTTTGCACCTTTTCCTGGAACTCACTTGGTAGACCAGGCTGGCCTTGAACTCACAGAGATCCACCTGGCTCTGCCTCCCGAGTGCTGGGATTAAAGGCATGTGCCACCACTGCCTGGCAAGAGGTACTTTTTGTTTTAATTAAATTTATTTTTAGATAATGATAGATTCATATACATAGTGTCTTAGTTAGGGTTACAGTTGCTGTGATGAAACACCATGACCAAAGTAACTTTGAGAGGAGAGGGTATGTTTGGCTTATCTATCTAGCATCATAGTTCATTGAGGGAAGTCAAGGCAAAAACTCAAACAGGGTAGGAACCTGGAGGCAGGAGCTGATGCAGAGGCCATGGAAGAGTGCTGCTTATTGGCTTGCTCCCTGTGACTTTCTCAACCTGCTTTCTTATAGAACCCAGGACCACCAGCCCAGGGGTGGGGGGTGTGGCATTGAGAATGTGATGTCCCAAGTCTTGGAACAGGGGAATGGTGCATGAAAACAAACAAACAAACAAACATGGGACACGTGGTTCTCTGGCAGGCTATGGAGATAAGTGGCAGGATTCTTCACTGTATATATTTTTGCCTAGTCTTATGAAAGTTCATGTGATACCTCACTGTGTGTGTGTGTGTGTGTGTGTGTGTGTGTGTGTGTGTGTGTGTGTGTTCGTTCCTAGGAACTGAACCTAGGATTGTTAAGATTCCAGTCAACTACTTCACCACTGAGTCACATCTTCTCCAGCACTAATTTATATTATAGTAAATACTTCATCATTTTGAGTGACTGTCATATATATATATATATATATGTCATATACATATATATAATGTATTTTAATATTGTCATACACACTTTCATTGTTAGTATATAGAAATAAATTGAGTTCTGCATGCTTATTTTATATAGATATGTTATTAGTTCTAGATGGCCTTCTTTTTCCAGAAAATACCTTTAAGAAAAATAAAGGGACAAGTTATGCACTAGAGGGGAAGATTATAAATTGTACACATAATAGAGGACTCATATTCAGAACTATTGATATTCAATAATGAAAACATGAACAAGTCAATTAGAAGATAGACTGTGTGTTGGGATAACACCACTCATGATTAGTTAGTACCAATGAGTCTAATGCCTAATGTCTACTGGTTATTAGGGGTGTGTAAACTGAAATCATGATGCTCTATGGTGACACATTAATCAAATAGCTCAAGTGAACCACTTGACTATAGAAAATGTTTTTAGGGTGTAATGGGACTGTAGCACTCATCTTCAGAGGAGAATATAACATGGTGCAACTATTTTAAAAAATAACTCGGCCTTTTTAAAAAAAAAGTTAAACATTTTATGATCCAATCATTAAACTTGTCAATATTTTTCAGAGAGATGAAAACATATATAATATAAAATCATTATAGTCTTTACTTATGGTAGACAAACAAACAAACAACAAACAAACAATCTAAAAAAACCAAGCTTGAAGATCTCTCACTCACCAGATGAAGAACTAAGCTATTGAACTCCTGTATGTGGAAAACAATCAGTCAGCATTACAAAGCAATGAATTGTAGGGCTATTTTAATCCAGATGGCTCTCAAAATAATTATTCTGGGTGAAATAAGCCAAAAACAATACATGTTGTAAAATTTTACTTGTATACAGTGATAGTAATGAAAAGTAATCTGTAGTAAAAAATAAATCAGGCATTGGTGGCCTTGGGTTGGCTTTTCTGATGCAGTGAAAGAAAGCAATCTTTAAAGAAAGAGGGGCAAGACTTCACAAAAGCTCATGGACCCTGTTCCCCTATGCCTCCGTTTATTATCGTGACTAAAGGGGGAGGAGTTTCATGAGGATTTTGCTATGTCAAGACTGACCAAATCATAGGCGGAGTAAAACACCTTATTAAGTGACTTCAAAAGCTTCCATATTTGCATGTTGTATTGCTTCATTTCCTGTGGCTGTGATAAAAACACCACAACCAAAGCAACTTACAAAAGAAAGCGTTGAAATAGGCCTACAGCTCCAGAAGGGTAGAGTCCAAAATGGCAGAAGCAAAGAGCAAAGAAGACATGGTGCACAAATCCTAGATGGTCTTTTAATTAAAAAACAAAACAAAACCCGGAGTCAGATACTGGGGTAAATGCTGAAAGATCAGAGAGACAAAGGATCAAGCCACTAGAGAAACTTCTCACCACTACTGAATCCTCAAGCCAAGTGAAAGGCAAGATCCTATCTCCACAAATCCTCTGACTGAAAGGCCTGAGTCCTCAGCTGAAAGGACTCTAGTTCCTGTCTCCTCACGCCTTATATGCCTTTCTTCACCCAGCCATTTCACTTCCTTGCTAGTGCTGAGATTAATGGCCTATGTGCTTCCCAAATACTGGTAGCAAAGGTATGAGATGTCAAGTGCTGGGATTAAAGGCATGTGACTCCCAAATGCTGGGATTAAAGGCATGTGACTCCCAAATGCTGGGATTAAAGGTGTGTGCCACCACTGCCTGACTCTGTTTCTCTTCTAGACTGAGTCAATCTCGTGTAGTCCAGGCTGGCTTTGAATGCACAGAGAAGCAGACTGCTCTCTGCCTCCCAAGTGCTAGGATTAAAGGTGTGTGCCTCCATTGCCTGACCTCTATGTCTAATCTAGTGGCTGGCTGTGTCTTCTGACCCTCAGGCAAGCTTTATTAGGGTATACAATATATACCACAAAGACAGGGCAGCAGGAACAGCTGAGAACTTACATTACTGGCAAGTACCAGTAATGAGATGCTGGCTTTGGGGAAAGCAGTCTGGGTGGGACTATGGTTTTGTAGAACCAAGTGTCCTCTACTGATACAATTTTTAAAAAATGTTGCTAATTCTCCCTAATGTTTTCCTCTTCCCCCCTGATCTTTTGAGCTTTAGGAGAGGTCACCATGTCACTCCTGTGGGTTTCACTGTGTTCCCTGGCACTTTGCTATTGATAGCCCTTTTGTTACCATTATGGAGTAACTATGATTTTTTTTTTTGCTACTTTAAACATGTCATTAATTGTTAATTGTGTTATTGACAGTTTCTCTAAGGTTTGTTTGTTTGTTTGTTTGTTTGTTTGTTGAGACAAAGTCTCATTATTAACTCTGGCTGTCCTTGAACTCACAGAAATCCCCCTGCATCTGCTTCCCAAGTGCTGTGAGTAAAGGCATTCAGTATCACACCAGGCCTCTCTGGGGTTTTTAATGCCTGTTTTCAAGATAGTTCCTTTAAAAAATATTCCACCCAGGTTGGGGATTTAGCTCAGTGGTAGAGCACTGGCCTAGCAATCGCAAGTCCCTGGGTTTGATTCTCAGCTCAAAAAAAAAAAACAAAACAAACAAACAAAAAAACCAAAACAACAAAAACAAAAAATATTTCACCCATAGGCATTTTCCCTTAATATGGCATTTCCTTCTGTTTCGCAGTGTCCCTAAAACATGCATTTTTTCCACTTTGCTGCCAACAAACCACTGCTTTCATCAAGTATATCTCATGTGGTTATAATTATTTAATCAAGAGTACTTTAGCATTAAAAAAAATTGAGTCTTTTATTTTGCCTTTGAATTTCTTCTTGTAATCTTTCCTTGTTAGTCAAAGAGTTATAGATTCAAGTGATCCTTAGGAATTTTTTTCATCTTTCACCTGCTTTTACAAGGTGTTGTTGCTATTTAAGCAGACTACAACTCTGTAATCCAGGCTGTCCTGAACTCATTAGGTTGTTCAGGCTGGACACAAACTCACAGCTAATCTCCTGTTTTAGCCTCCTAAATTCTGGGATTACAAGCCTGAACCATCACGGTGGTTTAAGAAGTTATTTTTAATCCACAGTCCATCTTGCAGTACTTAACAATCTAATGTTAACTGGTTCCACTAATATATTTTCATTTAGAGTGGCCTAACTTTTCATCACAGTTTATAGAGGTTAGTTGATAGTAGCAACAACCAGGCAAACAGTGCTTGGGTCTAAAAAAGATGTCTCCATGGTTAAGAGCACTTTCTACTCTTCCAGAGAACCTGGGCTCTATTCTCAGCACCCACCTTGGCAGCTAACAACTATCTCTAATTCCAGTTCCAGGGAAAATTTTTTTCAAGGCAGGGTTTCTCTGTGTAGCTTTGTGCCTTTCCTGGAACTCACTTGGTAGCCCAGGCTAGCCTCGAACTCACAGAGGTCTGCCTGCCTCTGCCTCCTGAGTGCTGGGATTAAAGGTGTGCGCCACCACCACCTGGCTTAGTTCCAGGGAATTTGATGTTCTTTTCCAGCTTCCATGGGCACTAGGGTGTGCAACTGGTGCATCCCCCCACATAAAATAAAAATAAAAATAAAATCTTAAGAAAGAAATGTCCAGGCAAACTTTCTACACAAAAAACTACAGACAACTGAGAAGTCGGGAGCAGGAGAAGCTGGACCTTCCCAAAGATGAGAACACCAATTGGTTGTCCAGTGCCAAGTAATCAACCCTGGAAACATACATACAAGGAGCATTGTATGGACTCAACAAGTCTTATTTAGGAACATATATGTGTCTATAAATACATATATGAATGGAATAACAATTAATGAAAAAGGAAGTCATGAATTTGAAGGAGAGCAGGTAGGGATATATGGGGGTGGAGGGAGGAAAGGGAAGGGAGAAATGTAATTAAATTGCAATCTCAAAAATCAACAAACAATTGAAAATAAAATTATAAGTAAAGATAAAAATAGAGAGAGTGGAGTGTTAATTGTTTCAAACTCCCAGGTGAGCATATTTGTCCACTGCATGTTTTAATCTACCAGGTAATAATGATGCTGGGGAGATTAACGAGTTAGTTGGAAGTGTACAATGTGGTGAATAGAATAAGTGAGGTGATTTACATCACTTCATTAGATTAGACACTTATCTTCTCCTCTGACATCTTTTGCAAATCTTTTTGGGGGAATAAGACTTTCCCAGGCACCAACTGGAGCTTCTAGTCACTGTTCATACCTAAGGTGTGGACATGTGTGACTTTCTCTCTCCCCCTTCACTGCCAAGGCTGACCTTTTCTATTTAAGTGTTTGGATGACTCCAGGCTGCTTTCTGGGTTAGCCATGTTTAAGCATTTCCATTGGTGCTAGACATCTAATTTATTACTAACAGAGAAGGCCCCTGTGCAGAAGTCTGAAACTGACATTTCCCAGGTGTTGAAAAGACAATGTTGACGTACGGTTGCCATGGAGTTCATATCTGCTTGTGACTACATTCCTTCAATGCAGCATAGGACAGTTCATTTATCTGGGGGAAAACATTGCTTTATCCTGGTGAGATAATTCATCAGACTTTGAAATAGCCACATAAGTCAGTGATTTCCTTACTTGCCAGCAGGCTCATAAATTTGTGTTCGCCAAAGGATATTACTAGCTGTTTACAAGAGCAAATCACTCTTGTTATAATGCTACCAATATTCTATGATTTTTAAAAAGAGCATAAATTTGTTTTTTAAAAATCCTGGGAAAGAAGGAACTCTCCATTAAAGACAAACCCTTTGAGAAATCCACTTGAACGTCTTAGAGCATTCTGTCAATACCTGCATATTGGTCAGAGAGACAAATACCCCTAATGCCTTATGTGCTTACTCTTCCTAAGGACAGGAATATAATGACAGCCGTGTACAACATCTTAGTCACTGCTGCTGCCTCATGTGGTATTTCTTACTGAGTTGAAGGTAGCACCAAAATCAGAATAAATATATGCATCAGGAAAAAACAAGGGTTATCCTCACTGTTATGTAAAACTATGCAAGATACATATAAAGGTTGTAACTGTATCTCTTGTCTTCAACATAAGCTTTGTGTGAATGAAGATAGGAAGAACAGGTTGACTCGCACTGTAAATTCTCAGTGGATGTTTATAAACGATAACATATCCATGGGGAAATGGCTAGAAATGAAAGGCACACACTGTCTTTCCTTCTCCATTGCTATCAGCATCTTTGTGCAGAAGCAGTCAATGCCCAGGACTTCTGGTCTTAGTTCCTGAAGATGTTTTCATGGGTATTTTACCTATTGCTAGAGAAACCTGGGCTTCCAGGCCCTATGGATGCGAAAGTTCCCCCCAAGCCCCATGAGGGATTCATATACATTTAGAAATGTATACCTTTAAGATACAGACTACAGATTTACAAATCTAAAATCGCTAGGTTCTCCTCAGGGTCATGGGAGGGGCCAGGGCAAGTGGAGCCCCTTTTGTCCTCACGGTCATGGCTCCCCTTTTGAAGATTCCAGGTTTATCAATAGCATTGGGCAGTATCTGCTGACTGTCTAGGCAAAGCTAGAGACATTTAGTATACTCACCTGTCCATCAGTTCTCTCTTTCCTGGTCTACTTTCCGTTTTTTTCTTATGTAACTGCATTTAGAGGCAAGGTTTCATTGTATAAAATTATACTCTCATACTTTATGAATTCATTTCAAAATCTAATAAGTAAAATATCTGATAGTACTCTTACTTATAAGCACATACATGGAAATGTAGCAAGATTTTTCTTTAAATTATACTTTCATACTTTATGAATTGATTTCAAAATCTAATAAGTAAAAAATTTGATAGTACTCTTCCTTATAAGCACATACATAGAAATGTACCAAGCTTTTTTTTTTGGGGGGGGGGCTGCCAACTAGCTACCAAATCATGACACAGAGACTTATTATTTATGAATGTTCAGTCTTAGCTTAGGCTTATTTCTTGCTAGCTCTTATAACTTACTCTGTTTCTCTTTACACTTTGTTTCAGGCCTTTTTACTTGTTCTTCTGTATATCTTACTTTCACTGCTTCTTGTGTATGACTGGCAGCTGCTTGGTTTCTGGCCCTGGTGTGTTCCTCTTTGTCTTTCTTGTTCTCTCTTCCTTATCTTTCAGTCTAGATTTCTCCTCCTGCTTATTCGCTGTGCCCGCCAGCCCTGCCTATCCCTCTCCTGCCTAACTATTGGCTGTTAAGCATTTTATTAGACCAATCAGGTACCTCAGTCAGGCAAGGTGCAACAGCAACACATCTTTACATAATTAAATAAATGAAGCATAAGCAAATGTAGCATATCTTTACATCCTTAACAAAGACAGCAGAAACAAATGTTACACACCTTCACATAGTTAAAGTAATTTTCCTCAGCATAAACAAATGCAATACATCTTTGCCTAGTTAACATAGTATTACACAACATAGAAATATAATATTTTCATGTGACCAGGTTGTGTAACCTGATACAGAAAGAAGAAAAGTCAAGGCTGTATCATAAAATGTTACCGTTATCAAGCAAATCATGCAAACATCTTAGATTTATGACAGCTTTAAATCTTCTAAATTGGTTTCTTTTTTTTTTAATATAAGATTTATTTATTTATTATGTATACAGTATTCTGCCTGCATGTATGCTTGCAGGCCAGAAGAGGGCGCCAGATCTCATTACTGATTGTTGTGAGTCACCATGTGGTTGCTGGGAATTGAACTCAGGACCTCTGGAAGAGCAGCCAGTGCTCTTAACCGCTGAGTCATCTCTCCAGCCCCCTAAGTTGGTTTCTTACCTTTGGATAAGCCTTATTTCTTCAACCCACTATCTTTCCCTTTTAGGAGTCCATTATATGTTCCCTTGATTAACTCATGAAATAATTTGAACATAGTTTTTAATTACTTTATTTTTGTGATACTAAGGATTGAACCTAAGGCCTCACACATGCCAAATTTTTTGAGACAGGGTTTGGTGGAATTGCCATCCTGTCTAGCCTAAAACTTGCAACCCTGTTGCCTGAGCTCCCTGAAGAACTGAAATTACAGTTGTATTCCAGTAACCAGGTTTAAAATGTGGTTTTGTAGGAGGCTATGTTTATAAATGTCCTTCAAGTGGAATGATTTCACAGACAATTACTGGTTTCAAAAAGGCTTTTTCTTTCTTTCTTTCTTTCTTTTTTTTTAAAGTCAGGTTGTGCTTAATTTAGTTTCCTCTCATGTATACAACAGTAATAATAAGTCCTCAGAAACCTTCCCAAAGAAATGATAGGTATGAACGGGGGCATGGCAGGCTTGAGGTCCAGACTGGCTTTGTGTTCCCTAAAAGACACCTGTTGACATGCATAAAAGCAGAGAGAAAACAGTTGGCTTACAGTTTCCTAAAGTTCTAAAGATTTTTTTCCCTTGAGGAGTTTCTCATTTTCTCAATATTCAGCTTGAGAACAGATGTGCTCTGCAAATAATCAACCAACTCTCTTAGTTTGCAATTCAGAATGATCAGCAGCAGCCAGGAATGCCAACAACTTGGCATAGCAGAAGTATCCATCCTTTTTGACTGTTTGTGGAGCACACTAGACTCTGCAATCTGAGGACCATAACCAATTTTACCACAATTAAAAATGTTCTTGGCTGGGCGGTGGTGACGTGCCCCTTTAATCCCAGCACTTGGGAGGCAGAGGCAGGTGGATCTTTGTGAGTTCGAGGCCAGCCTGGTCTCCAAAGCGAGTTCCAGGAAAGGCACAAAGCTACACAGAAAAACCCTGTCTTGAAAAACACCCCCCAAAATACAATAAAAATGTTCTTAAAATACTACATTTATGCCAGGTGGTGGGAGCACATGCCTTTAATCCAGCACTCAGGAGGCAGAGTCAGGAGGATCTCTGTGAGTTCTAGGCTAGCCTGGTCTAAAGAGTGAGATCCAGGACAGAAAAGAAAACAAAATACTACATTTACAACATAGAATAAATTATAACTTTCTTCTCTGGAAGGTCCCTATTATATTCAATAATCAGTGCTAGGAAAAAGAAAACAACACTGCTTTATGTGATTCTTTTGTACACGTGTAAAAACGCATTCATAAATTATTATGCCACTGAATTCCAGTGGGCCCCGATCTTCACAGGTGTGTTTGAGTAGAAACAGGATGACATGATTGTCATGATTGTTTTGCATACTTTTTGTTCATCTGAATAAGTGTCTCATGGAGAATGACAACTTTTCCCGGACACAGGCAGTGTAAAGCAAAGTGTAAGGAGAGATCTTTATTGCTCCTTGGTGTGTATGTTCACTTCCTCTCTCTTCCTCACCTCTCACCCCCAACCCTTACTATCTTTTCATCTTGATATACTTTAAGAGTTTATACATTGATTTACTGTGGTACATGTATGTGTGCTTATTACTAAGAGAATCCAAAAAGTCATTATAAAAATGCCAGGGAGGTTGTACTCTGATAGAATTGGGGAGCACCATGTTGAATTGTGTGTAGTTGACTGTCAATGCAGTAGTGATTGGGTAATGAAAAAGGTGACTACTGTGTTTGAAAGTTCTTTTGGTATTAGCAACAGGAATTGTCCATTTGGTATAAGAGGGAGTTAGAAGGGAGACTTTAAGATCTTGACAAATCTTACAGAAAGACTAGAACATGGAACAACAGACTCTAGGGGCAAGCTGCCTGATCAACGTGAACAGCACATCTTGACCATGGTGCAAGAATGTTGCCTGTACTGGCTGGTTTCATGCATCAACTTAACACAAGCTAGAGCGTAAGAGAAAAAATGGAGCCTCAGTTGAGGAAATACCTCCATAAGATCCAGCTGTAAGGCATTTTCTCAATTAGTGATCAATGAAGGAGGTCCCAGCCCATGTTCGATAGTGCTATCCCTGGGCTGGTAGTCTTGGGTTCTATAATAATGCAGGCTGAGCAAGCCAGGGGAAACAAGCCAGTAAGCAACACTCCTCTATGGTCTCTGTATCAGCTCCTGTGATGTGGATATCACTCTGCATAAATAAAATACTGATTGGCTAGTAGTCAGGCAGGAAGTATAGGCAGGACAAGGAGAGAGGAGAATTCTGGGGGAAAAGAAGGCTGAGTCAGAGAAAAGCTGCCAGCCACCATGATGAGAAGCAATATGTTATGAGAAGCAACATGTTAAGATACCGGTAAGCCATGAGCTATGTGGCAACTTATAGATTAATAGAAATGTGTTAATTTAAGATATGAGAACAGTTAGCAAGAAGCCTGCCATGGCCATACAGTTTGTAAACAATATAAGTCTCTGTGTGTTTACTTGGTTGGGTCTGAGCAGCTTCGGGACTGGCAGGTGAGAGAGATTTGTCCTGACCGTGGGGCAGGCAGGAAAACTCTCGCTACACTCCTGCTTGTTGGTTCAAGTCCTGCTTGAGTTCCTGTTCTGTCTTCCTCTAATGACAGACTATGACCTGGAAGTGTAAGCCTCCCTTCAGCTTGCTTTTTGCTCATGGTGTTTCATCACAGAAATAGAAATACTAAGACAGATTGGCACCAGTGTAGTGTGGTATTGCCATAACAGACCTGACCATGTTTTGGGAGGATTGTGGAAGGACTCTGAAACTTTGGGCTAGAGGAGCTATTGAGAGTTAAGATGTCAGTGGGATGTTGTGTAGGAGTTTGGAAGATAAGAATGTTGAGAGCAGTGCAGACCGTGGAAGCCTGGCTTGTGAAATTTCAGAGGGAAGATTAAAGACTCTCTCAGGACCATTTGCTATTTTAATTTAAGATCCCATGGTTCTGGTTAGCTGGAGCTGAAGAATTAGCTGTGATTAACAAGATACCAGAACTACTGAAGTGAAACCTTTGCATTACTGGAACAATTGATACTGGTTAGTTGGAGCTGAGAAATTAGCGGTGATTAAGAAGAGACCAGCATTGTTGAGGTGAAATCTTCTGGGAAGTGTTTCCTGAGAGCACAGAGAAGGTGTATTCCAGAGGTGGCCAAGGTTATACTTCATGTTGGCAACAGGATTTGATCATGTATAACATCACTCAGGTGGTACTGGTTTTGAAGGCATGAGGGTGTCATGGAGAGCAGCTGAGGCTTGGCCCTGTGAGAGTCCAGGAGAGGCCTTTGGTGAAGGTGCAGCCTCAGTGGCAGTTGAAGGGCAGGACTGAAAATATAGTGCAAAGAAGTTGAGGCTTGGCACCATGAAGAGAGCTGATAAGAGGCTAATTTGCATCAGCTCTTGCTTCCAAGTTCCTGTTCTGTCTTCCTCCAATGATGGACCCTTTCCTCCTCAACTTGCTTTTTGGTCATGGTGTTTTGTCGCAGCAATAGAAACCCTAAGACACTGCCCCTGGAAAAATTGGTACTCCACCTGTTTCCCGTCCTTTGCCACTCAACTCACACATCAAAACCCCACAAGAGCAGATGCGAATGTTCTGCCATAAGTGAAGTATCAAATCTTTGCTGTGCAGATGAGGTCACTGCAATCTACAATCTGTGAACATTAGAGACAAGCTTCTGCTTTGCCTAGGATGTGATAACAAAGAAGTCAGATGTTCAAAACCCTTTCTCTGAGAGGCACCTCTGCATTCTTTACTATACCTCTGCTCTTACTATGGCATCATAGAATGACAAATGAGTAATCCAAACCTAAACACTTTTCCCACTGTACTTGCAAACTGCCTAGTATCTCCCACGTCCCAGATGATAATGGTGTAAGCGACATTTCTGAATGTCTCTTCCATTTGCTGTTTGGTAAATGACCTCTTAAACCACTTCACTTCCCTATATTCCCCAATTATTGTGAGGATGAAATCCAATAAGAACCTGTCACACATCTGCACAAAGGCCTCAAGGATAAACATAAATGGTGAGGTAGGCTATAGTCCACTCTTCTAGTAAGTAAGTTTTCTTTGGTTTAAAAAACTTCCAATGGATCTTCTCTGAGCCAGTATTGGGATACAAAAGTGTGTATCATTTTGAGTAGAAAAGAAAAAAAGCAGGCTGTGATATAACATGACAAACACAGTTTGGGGAAGAAGGAGTTTCTTTGAGTGTCTTGGGTTAGCTGTTTTCAGAAGGTTAGAGTCTGTAGTGATGGAGCAGAGGTAGAGAGAGCAGGCTGCAGGCATTGGAAGAGCAGCGCACGTTCTGAACCACAGACAGAAACTAAAAGGTCTACTGAAACCTCAAAGCCCTCCTCAGATGACACACTTCCTCCAACAATGTCACACTCCCTATTCCTCCCAAACACCCACCAACTGGGGACCACCATGACTGAGGACCCATGGGAGACAACTCCTTTCAAATCACCACAGGTGTTTGGAATTTTATGAAGTTATTTATGGGAAGGTCTCATTTAATTTTATCTTTAGTGTTTTAGAACATGTTCACTCACTGTTGTGTTTTGTTTGTATTGTAAGGTGATTGGAAGATTGAGGTCAAGTTTATATGTTACTTGTGCTGCTAATTAGACCCCTTGAGACTTCAAGTACTGTTCTGATCACCAAGATCAGTATTACCTTCTGAGTATTTGTCAGCGTCTTATGTATAGTTATATTTGGACCTGTACTAGTCCTAAAAATGCATAAGTAAAGAGAAGCACTTTATACGAGTAGGAGAAAACTATCAATTTTATTCTACACCGAGGAGCTCTGATTTCTGCTCCACAGTAAAAATAGGGATATAGTTTGGAAACTAAGGTCAGATGTGGATGGAGATTATAGCCACAGGCAGTGAAATCAAGGACCCACATCCTTTAGAGATGGTTTGGTAACAGGAGAAGGCAAACAGCACAAACCAGCCAAGGTGTTGACCCAAGTGAGAGAATTTAAAACTGTCTCAAGAGATGAATATTATCATTGTTGGCTTTATGAGATGGGAGACTGAGGCTCAGTCCCCTTACGTTCTTGTATTGCATCAGCAGACATTCTAGCTGCCTGCATTTTGAAGAGGACAGTGTAACTCACTAGAGTTTTTGGAAGGTTAAAAAAAAAAAAGCAATGGCAATATCTCAGCAAGTATTCTGTGCTGCCTCCAACCCTCTTATTCTGAGTTGCCTGTGGAGGCTAGATCCCCAGCAGGCTTCAGAGTTACTGAGGTACAAAGTGGCAGCACATTGCCTTGAGGTACCACCACATACCACCAACTGCTCCCTGCTCAGGGGCTTCAACAATGTACATATCCTCAGGGATTCTCTCTGTGTTTGTCTGCAGGGCTGTCATCTAGCCCACAATCGATGGACTTGATTGATGAGTATATTCCTCTCCCTTCCCCAGTGGGTTGTTTCTAAGTAGCATTTCACGAGGCTTCCACATATGCTTGTAGAGTGGTCTAAATCATGAAAAGTGATAGCCAAATTCGGTGCACTTCCTACTGGCTTCTCTCTCTCTCTCTCTCTCTCTCTCTCTCTCTCTCTCTCTCATGTTCAATGCTGAAGCTAGAAACTCCATTTCTATGTAAATTGCTCTCAAAGACACTCTTCTCTCAGTTGCTGCTTTTGCAAGAACTCAGGTTAAAAGGCAAATATAATTTGTATTTATTTCAGTCCTATTAGAAACATGCTGTGGGCGTGGGATTTAGTAAACTGACATACCAGTACCTAGAACAAAATTTTAAAAAATCTAAAAACATTGACCACAAAACACTGTGAGTGATGCTTTATTAGGACCTTCTTTTAACTTGGAAAAAGGAAAAAAGAAAGCGGGTGGAGGGGGTAGGGATCGGGGAAAGAAAAGGAATTTATCCACAGTATTTACGGTCAAATATCTGACATTATCCCTTCATATATATAAATTCTCCTGCTCTATAGATTTTAAACAGTGGGTTGCACCCCACACAAGCGTCATGAGCTAAATGGGGGCTCCTAAAACAATGCGTAGCAGTAAAAGGTTTCTGAACACATAACAGACAGGTCAATCTAAAGTCAAATGCACAATGGATAGGGGGTGTTTTTGGCTGCTCACTCATGTCAAACTGTGTGACTTTACAGCAGCCTTGGTTCTGAGAACATGTGTTCACCGTGCAAACCGTCATGCCTGAAACACAAGCAAAGGTCACCTGAAGCCCCTCAACTTATATCAGAGGTGATTCTATGTTACACAGGTTATAGGTCTCAGACCTATGACTAGTCTCTCTCATTCAGGACCTGTGGCTCCACCCAGCACTCCTCACCCCGCCCCCTGCCCTAAACCCCACCCCTCGGGGGCTGGACTTCCGCTTCCCTTCTCCAGCCTGACCTCCCCACCCCCCAGCTCACTTTCACTGTGTAGGTGGTCTCTAGGTCAGGACTGCCTGCCTGTTGGTTGGCAGCTACTCTCTTGCTCCCTCCCCATCTCTCCTCTCACGGTCTGGTTTAGTTTTGCCGGCCCTGTTCAGTCTGGACTCTTCTCTCTGCCTGCTTTCTCCCTTATGTCTACAGTAAAAATCTTCTCCACACTTGAGGAGTCGTCAAGACCTCCTCCTTTTATTCCATTGCTTTCGTTCACTGTATTACAGTGCTTTTACTATACAGAACTTTCTGCTCTTTTAGAAACATTATAGTTTGCTCCTGAGGAACCAGACTTTTAATCTTTTCCCACTGTCATTCTCAACATGTAAGTGTTAAATTATTGTATCATGCGATAATGTTAAATTTTTTAAAAAATTGCTATCTGAGATGCTTAGTGTTTAACACACACATGAACACACAAATCTTTAAATGGATTTTGGCTTACAGTTAGGACAGACTTTGCAGCAATTTCTGAAATGGCACTAGATACTTTGGTACTTCTGCCATTTTATGCTGCAAATTGGTGTTCGAAGTGGTGATCTTAGCACTGAAAATCCAAATATCAGTCAACTCTGGGAAATGTCAAAGATGCTCCACATACTGACTTACCAAGTACTCAGGCAAGACTTAGTTCTTTATGAAAAATAAGCGCAACTGCCTTATTTAGTACTCAAATTTGTTTTCATCTTTAATAAATGGTAGAATTATATGGATGCTCAAGAATCATAAAATAAATTTCCTTATGATTAATTGTTAGTAATTTCAAAATTTGTGTGCCTATTTCATATACATGCCTGGGATTACATAAACATTTCTTGAACAGAAGTACCAAATGGAAAAGATTTTACAACAGCTTCCTCCCTTCCTCCCTCCCTCCCACCCTCTTTCTTTTGGCCTTTTACCTTCTCTCTTTCTTTCTATTGTCAGTTATTCAAGAAATGTAATCCTAAGATATTTTGAATTTTCTACATTCTTTGTTTAGCTGGTTGCTCCTCAAGTTCTGTGAATGTATGTGTGTATGTATGTACATATATGTGTTGCCAATATGTACATTATATATGTTTTTTGTATATAAACATACATGTAAACATGTGCATATGTATATAATGTGTGTATATACTATATATAATGTATCTAGTATATGTACACACACACACACACACACACACACACACACACACACACACACACACGTCGCTGAAAGACCTGCTTGCAAAATTCGTGATCCTGATTGGCCTGAGAACAGCCTTCTCTGTTTCCTTGGTGCTACTTTGTTTTCAAACTCCAGTGCTTTGTGTCCCCTGATGTGCTGAGGCAAAGTAAGACTCATTTCCTGCTCCTTCCTTGGAGGTCAGAGTGACTCATCTGTGCTGGAAATAGATTTCAATATTGAGATGTACCCAGATATTGATATTATATACAATATTCCATCCAGACTTGAGGTGTCATACACACACAATGTCATGCACACTAAGAGTATCTAAATGTGTATTAAGCAAACGAGAACCAAATCAGTCACTATGTAAAACAGAATGATGGACACTACAGGGGATTCTGCATGGTTGGAACATAGTCGGTGTAGCCTTGGTTGTGTCCTACTGTATCTCACAATTATAGTACCTGTCACATAGGAGGAGCCAATAACTATTTGCTAATTGTACTTCTGTTCAATTACCCAGTCTTCATATGTGAAGATATCAATTAGTGGTAATCATGGGTGAAGGGACATCAGACATACAAAAAGTTAAACTTAACTTCTGTTAGCATTCAGAATGGAGGACTTTCTGTTAAATGTCAGATGTCTGAGGCATTGTGGAAAGACACAAGGCAGAAAGGATACTAGAGGTTAATCTCAATAGCCTGGACTATTTATTTCAAACATCAAAGGGCAAAGGGAGCCTGTGGGAGAAGAGGGTGCCTGTGGAGGGTGGGGAAGATGGCTGTGACTATTTTTAGTGGTGTGATGAGGGTATTGTTTGTATTAATGGGGGCTACAATGGTTCCATAGTCTATCTCTCTTTGGGCTTAGGATACAGCCATAGGATGCTGGGGCAGATCAGAATTATTTCTGTTCTTTGAATTGTCTGCTTCAAACTAGGAAGGTTATCTCTGCAAACATGACTTTCTGGGCTGACCTGCTGACTGAGCAAGGCCGTTTGTAGGAATCCTGTCTGTGACCAAGGCATTCTATTACTTTCTGGGAATTAAATGTCAAGACATCAGTTGTAGATAGGCATGAAGGAGTAAGTTCATAGGTTCCAATGGCTTAGTTTCAATAATAAGACAGGAAAGAAAGTGAAACACCATCCTAACACCTGGGAACGTCTACTGCCTCTTCCTCTTATAAAGACAGTTCCTATAAGAGCTCTGCAAAATAACCAAGATGGCGGTTGGCACTCAGGCATGGTAGGCCAGAGAGACTCCTGGGGATAATCTTAATGTGTGCAGATGAGGGAAACCTGAATTGACCTAAGGCTTTGGCTGGGAGGTGAGGAAGAATGTAGAATAATTTATTGGGGGGAAATGACAAGTTATTATAGGCAAGGGCTTAGTTAAGCCATCCAACTAGACCACTCCAGGGGCAGAAAGAAAGGTTTATTGGGGGAACAAACTGCCAAGCTATCTCTTGGAGGGTGGGATGGGCAGAGAGAGGGTGGGATGGGCAGAGAGAGGGTGGGGTGGGCAGAGAGAGGCAAATGGAGAAAAAGCAAGCAGATTTTACATGACGGTCAGTAGTGCGAAGGCTCTTTGAACTGAACTGATTCAGGCTGTTCAGAGAGACCAGATGCCCTTGTGAAAGGTAGTTGACCTTTGTCGGTGGATTGAGGGAGATTCCTAGTAAACAAAAACCTACCTTAAAAGATGCACATTTCTGGTAAACAGAAACCAGCCTTTAGTCTTCTATTTACCCAGCTAGAGTCCTTCCATTTAAGACATTGTCCCCAGTGTTAGTTATTATACAGTGCTGTGTTATTCATTAAGCAGAGCTGTTTACCATGTGAGAAAAGCCATGAGGCACAACAAAACCCACTACAAGAGTTTATTAAGGAAAAATGTGCTTAGGCCTATGGGAGATTGTACATGGAGAGAGAGGAAAAAGAGAGGAGTCTGTGACCTGCTTTTTATGGATCCTCCTGCACATGCACATATGGACTTACATAACTATGCCATGCATGAGCATAGATTACGTGATCATGCTGCATGCAAATTATGTGACCATGCAGTGCATAGATTAGGTAGGACAGAAGGCCCTGGGATGACTAAGCCTCTTGCTTGGCTAATGGACAGGACATGTGAAGTCGTGTAGCAACAACCAGCACTGTCATTTTTGGGAGGGGGGCACTTTGGACCTAATAGCTTGTTGTGGGGACAATAGAAAAGTAAGAAAGATGCCCTAGGAAAGAGAGTTCTGCTTGCTCAGAGAGAAGGGTGGGCACTGAGAAAGGGAACTGGAAAATAAGGTAGCAAAAGGGGGCTGCCTGTAGGGTTGGGGCCCGTGGGGAAGTTTAACTTTCATTGTACTGTTTTGTATTATCATTGTATTTTAGCTGACAGAGAATAAAATCAGCTTTAAATGCTGGAAAAATGATTCAGTTCCAGTTTGGAGAGAGAAACTGAGTGGCAAGGCAGCCCCTAAGAGGGGTTTCATTAAGCTGAACACTAGGGCCAGCAACAGGGGGGAGACTGCTCGACACCAGTGCTTTTCAACTGAGGTTGAAAAGAAAACGCCCAGGGTAGAGGAAAATCATGAAGTGAATTTTGTCATCGAGTTTGAGATGTGCTGTCAATTATAGATGTTTTATGGAAAGCAGTGCAACGTGAGGAGAGGGCCAATAAGGCAGAGTCTCTGGGGAAAACAAAGCAGAGAGAGATGTGGATAGCTAACAGAGAGCCATGTTCCAAAGTAGAGGAGTGTGAAGGATAAAGACGTGATGATATTTTATTTGTGCTCTAACAAATAAAGCTTATCTGGGGATCAGAGGACAGAGTCAGCCACTAGATTAGACATAGAGGGCAGACAGTGGTGGCAACACCCTTAATCCTATCTGTGAGTTCAAGGCCACACTGGAAACAGACTCAGTACTGGGAAACACATACACCTTTAATCCCAGGAAGTGATTATCTGGGCAGAGAAAGGTATATAAAGCATGAGGAAACAGGAACTCACTCTCTTGAGGATTTCGTAGTACCAAGAACAAAGTACTAGTAGTGTGTCTCCTTGCGACAGAAACATCAAATTCCAAATCATTAGGCAAGCAGCAAGAACTTGTGGCTGGATTGTTCTATCCCTCTGATCTCTCAGCTTTCACCCCAATATCTGGCTCCAGGTTTTGTTTTTTTTTTAATTAATAAGACTTGTAAGACTTGTTAAATAAAGATCCATTAAAACTAGCAAAGTTAGAGGGCAGGTTAGGGAACAGACACCTGCTTTGGCCTTAGTGACACCAGCATAGGTCATTTAGGTCAAAGCAACATGATTCCTGAGTGTGCAGTGGTAACAAAAATGAAACAGAATTTCAATTTCTCCTTTAAGAAGTTGGGCTGTTAAAGGTAGCTAGAATTTTTAAATCCTAGGTGAGAGACTGAGAGAGGAGCCTGCCTAACTCTCTCCATGCTGCATTTGAGAACCAGTACTAAAACAAAACACTGAAGCAAAAGACTGAAGTCGAGGTGGCACTATAAGAGATAAGACAACAGAATTTTATTGACTTCTTCCCAAAACAGGCAAACACTGATGCAAATGTCATCAGGTTGAAGACAGAAACCCAGCGTGGTAGTAGGAAGCCTGCAAGAACAAAAAGAACATGGGTAAAGGCTCCAGACAAAAAGATGGTGTTAGGGCTTGAAACTGAAGTGTCTCCCACAGGCTGAGGACAAGTGTTTGGTCCCCAGGTAGTAGTACTGTGCTGGCAATCTCTGGAACCTTTAAGATGTGGAATCTCATGGGTAGGTGTAGGTCTTAGGGATGTGTCTTTCAAGGTTATAGCACAGTACAGCCCCCACTGAAATCCCTCTCTCTGCTTCCCAATCCAACACCATAGGAAAAGCTCTGCTCCACATTCTGGCCTCCATGGGTAGTCATTGGACCATGCTTGCCTTCAGCCATGCTTTCCTCTTACGACAAACTGAAACCCTGAAGTCGCAAGCAAAATAACCCCTTCCTCTCTTCTGTTGTTTCTATCAGGTATTTTTGTCAGAGTAACATAAAAGTAACCAGTGCAGAAGGAAGGGAAGAACAAAATTGAAGAAATTATAGCCTTCCTGGGATAATCCTCACTGTCAAATGAGGGGGGGCATGTTTGAGTTATCTGACATGGGCGGCTACTCATGACTTGGAATTTGATGTTCTGTCGCAAGAAGGAGACACACTAGTCCTTGGTACTATAATGGGAAGCATGGCAGAAGGACTGGGCACATAATACTCAGGTAGACCACTGGATTCATCTCCACTGTCCTCAAAAGAGAATAATGAGTCTGCAGTGGTGGCACACACCTTGAATCCTAGTCAGGGCTATCTAGAGAGAACCTGTATCAAAAAAGCCAAAACAATGTAAATACATACATATATCTTTAAATATTAATTTGTTTTAATATAATAGATATTATGAAATAAATATATAAATGTTGTGTATGTAATGAATGAAAGAAGAGAAACGAGAATGTCAGTAAAAGGACAGTAGAAGTAGATAGGAGAAAATAGAGGAGTTGAGTTTGAGATGTGTTGTCTGATTATGGGTGTTTGTAGAGGATGGATACATGAGGAACAATAACTTAAGAAAAACCCAATAAGGCAGAGTTCCTGGGGAGCAAATCAGAAGTGTGGATAGCTAACAGAGAGAGCTGTGCTTGTAATAATTTTCCTGAAAATGTCTTATGACAACATCTAGTAATCCCAAGAAGCAATTAATGATCTTCTTCATTAAAGAGACTGTTGTCTTTCTTTATTGATGAAACTGTATTCCTTGTTTCAGCTGGTATCTTAACATCTGTACAAGATCTATGAAAATGTTTGTCTTTTAAATTAAACCAAAATAATACGCCTAACATTTAATATACTTACTGTGCAATCTGTCTCATGATCAATTAATGACTATTCTTGATGTGAGATCTGGAGAAATCCCTTGGGTTATGAAAGGAAATCATACATAGATTTATTTTAAAATATGTTCCATAAATTATCATGTTAGAAATGTATCAGTGAAGTTAATTTCAGGATAATATTTTTATCAGCACTACAGCTTTTCTGTAAATAGAAATTGCTTTGTAGATTTCATTACATTTGAATTTTCAATTGAAATACTTTATAAGTGTCATTTTCTCTGATAGATGCTATGGTGCAAATGTATTCAGTACCACTGAATTGTACAGTCAGCATATAAAGTTGTTAGGATGGTAACTTTACAGTGTTTATATGATTTGTCACAACAAAAGCATATTTGTTAAATAATGCAATGCTGTTTAGTCTGGAAAGCATTTTTGGTGAAAATAAGATGTAAATAGTTAAACAGTGGCTTTGAAGTTGAAATGAAACAGTGGCGGTGGGTTCAGTAGCATCTGTATACAGCAGAGAAAAAAAAATGTCCCTGCTTACGTCTACTACTTTTCATTAAAATACTTGGGGAAATGATTGTTTTAGTTGTAGTGAATTCCTGGAGCTGGACTGGTGAGATATCTCAGTGGATTAAGGCCCTTGCTGTCAAGCTTGAATAAGTTGGGTCCCTGAGACACACATGGTGAAATGAGAGAATTGATTCACTAAAACTGTTCTCTCACTTCCACACACATGCCATGACACCCTTAACCCCCTATCAGACACCTACACACAGCTACGCCCTCATTCACAAAATAAATAAAAATCCTGTAGTAAATGAGGACTGGCGTCATCAGAATGTTAATTAGGGAGGTTTGTAAGAAGGGCAGAAATTAACACAACATGCAACGGATCCCTTCTTTTTTAGTGTATGTGTGTGGTTGCGTGCATGTTTACAGGGAGGCCTGCACATGTGTGCCCACATCTGGAGGGCTGAGGTTTATCAAGAGTCTTCCTCAATTGCTATCCACATTATGTATTGAGGCAGGATCGTCCTTTTGGACTCGGAGCTCATCACTGCAGCTGGGCTATCTAACCAACTTACTCAGGGATTCCCTATCTCTGCCTCCTATATACCGTGACTACAGGCAGGCTGCTATACCCACCTGTTGCTGTGGCAAGACCTTCAGCAACATGACCAAGCTTCTCCACCACCGGGAACTCACACTGGGAAAAGTGGAACCCCTACCAGGGTAACAACTGTCTCCCCAGCTCCGGCTGATCCCACGCCCCCACCTCCACCTCCGCTTGCATGGGAAGTGCTTTACCCCCTGAGCCCTCTCCCTAGCCTTACCTGATAACCTTTCTTTGGGAATTTTCCTGTTTTCTCAGAAGATGATGTTGTTGGTGTTCTAGTTTCATTTCTGTTGCTCTGATTACAAAAAATAAAAAATCACACACACACACACACACACACACACGCACGCACGCACGCACGCACACACACACACACACACACAACCAAAAAACCAAACCCCTCCTGTTTAAAAAGAAACTTAAGATAAAGGGCTTATTTTGACTCACAATTCCAGGTTACAGTTCATGACAGGGAAGTCAAGGTGTCAGGAGCAACAACATAGCCAGCCACATCGCACCCACAGTCACAAGCAGAGGCAAATGAATCCATGCTCAATTGCTTGGTTGTACTCAGATTTCTCCATTCTTAGACAGTTCAGGGCTCCCTGCCTAAGGAATAGTGCCACCCACAGTGGGCTGTATCTCCCCACAACAATGAACTTAATTCAGACATTTCCTTCCACAGCGTGCCTATAGACCAATGCAATGTTGATAAGCCTCATGGAAACGCTCTTTCCAGGTAATCCTAGGATGTGCCGAGTTGACATTGAAGTTTTATCACAGTTAGCAGGAATACACATTTGACAATTTGGAACCAGTTATGGAGCTATAGCGGAATTTTTAATTCAGAATTTTAATTTTTGTTATTGTGTTTTGTTTTATTTTTTGAGACAGGGTTTCTCTGGATAGCATGCCTGGCTGTCTCCTGAGTGCTGAGATTAAAGGTGTGTGCTACCACGCTCAGCCTGAATTGTTATGGTTTTATTATGGAAGCCTTTCACGAGTTCAGGTTTGAACTTTTGGTTCCCAGCTGGTAGCACTCATTTGGATAGTTCTGGAAATTTGGAAGTAGGACCCGGCTGTAGGTATTAGTTTGCTGAAGGTAGATCCTTCGGCCTCTTCCTAGTCCTTTTCTCTGCCTTTTGGCTGCCATTATGAGAACCGCTGCTTGTCATCATACTCCCTCCACAACAGTGGATTGCCTCTTCTGAACTCATGAGCTAAAATACATTTTTTTCTCTTTTAAGTGGTTTACATGGCATTTTGTCCACTACTTGTGCCATAATTGTTCATTCTTGAAGTGAACACAGAGTCCTGTATCATTGCCTATCATTACCTCCCTTTCCAAGTTCATGTGATGCATGTGGCTTTGTTGCCACCCAAATGAACAGGACAGCTGGGGTTGAGTGGTTCATGTGCTTTGGCAGGGATACAGCAGCCCAGAAACTCTGAGCAGGGTTATTATGTACCACTAAGTGGGAGGAGGTGGGTTTATTGTCTACAGCTGAACAGAGAAGAGAAGGAGGAGAGATTTCATATTGGTAGGAGGTCTCTGTAAGGGAGAATTTTCAGGTTGCAGTCATCTGGAAGAGGAAGCTGTGGTTGATACTTTCTGTAAACAATGGTTTTAGCTAAAATCAATTGTTGGTAACATTAGTACTTGGACCAGAAGAAGGCTTTGCCATTCCCATGGATCTGAGGTATTGGGGTCCTTGATATAGCCATGCTACTGCCAATAATCCATATTCACTCAGACTTCATCTGCTTACCATATAATACCCAGTCACTTGCTCAGTTCCATTAAAATTTACGAGCATACATAGGTATAGAATTTTTAGAAGTTACTCCTCTAAACTGATAGTTCTCCAAAATAATCTACGCTTTTACACCCTGGACTGCTAAGTTAAAAACTTTAGAGTGGGGCTGAGGTTTTTATACTAAAAAAATATGCTGTTGAGGAATAAGCAAGATGGGATTCTCAAAAAAAAAAATAAGCTGTTAATGGAACTTTCACTTAATGTTATATTAGTGATATTTTCATCTGGAAAATACTGTTGCTCAAAATTCACCTTGGGAGGCTTTTGAGAACACAGTTAATTTATGTATTGAGAAGATTTTCAGGATATGAAATGGCTTAGCTCATAAACTACCTATCATGCAAACATAAAGACCTGCATTCAGATCTCCAGAATCCATGTAAAAAGCCTGGCATGGAGATGCAAACCTATGACCCTGCACTGTGGGCAGGCGGTAGTGTGGAGAAACAGACAGATCCCTGGAGCTCACTAGCTGGACAGCCCAGCTGAATTGATGAGCTCATTGGAGGACCCAGTCTCAAAGAAAGGTTGAGAGCAACCAAGGGAAGACAACAGATCTAACTCTGACATCCTAATATATGTGCACCCATATATACCTACACTAACAAGTATGTGCAACACACACACACACACACACACACACACACACACACATTTTTTTTTTTCTATTGTGTGCCTATTTGGGCTTCTGGCATTGGGGTCCAAGCAGTGAGCAAAATCAAATCCTTTCTTTAGAAAAACTGACTTTCTAGGATGGGCAACAAGCTCATTACAAAGAGCAACAAGGAACCTAATGTGGGGGAAAAATTAGGAAGATTCATGAAAAGCAACTGCAGAATATGGTTAAGTGGTGAGTCACAATTTGAGCAGGAACTTTAAAGAAGAGAGCCAAGAGAAGTTCTAAGGAAAATTTTTATCTGTTCAGAATGAGCAGAGTATATAGGCCTGTTGAGACAACCCTGTATGAAGAGTTGAAGAATAAGGAGTCAACCACCTTTTAGGGAGGCTACCACTTGAAAATGTAGTAGGAAGTGAGATAGGCAATGCAGAACACTGTGTGATGCTCTGGATAGGATTTGAAATGACTGTGGGGTCCTGGAACACACAACTATGATCAGTGTTGAGGCACCATTCCATGCTCAGAGGATGCTCAAGAACCTTTCAGAGACTCACAGCATCAAGCCTGTTCTCAGGGCCAGTAGGACCACACTTACCTTTTGTAGTATTTACATGGGTATTGTTGCTAAGTCAAGGGTTACTGTTGAAACCTGAGCAGGTGTGCATGGCCTAGAGTGGTGGCTATTGTAGTTTTCACTGGCACAAACTCATTGCCAAAAATAAAGTCTCAATGTGCAAGTATATTCCTGATAGAGTAGTACAAATAATGTCCATTAAATTTCAACCCTTGAGAATGTTTTGTTACTGTTCTATGTGACAAATAAAAAGTAGACATTCTATGGCTTAATAGAGTACTACAATTTGCTAAAGAGAAGCACTTTGTAAATTGAATGTGCAGATGTCATAAAGCCTTGTCTAAAACAATGGTTCTCAACCTTGATAATGCTGTGGCCCTTTAATACAGTCCCTCATGTTGTGTGACCCCCAACCATAATATTATTTTTGTTGCTTCTTCATAACTGTAATTTTGCTACTGTTATAAATTGTAATGTAGGCATCTGACGTGCAGGAGAGCTGATATTTGACCCTTCTGAAAGGGTTGAGAACAGCTGATCTGATAGACTGTGGTGTAGCTCAGCAGTAGAGCACTTGCCTATCATACTCAGAATCCTGGGATTGAGCCCCCACATAGGGGTAGGTATTCAGATTCGCCTGTTTGGCAAACATCTCCTCAAAAATAAAGAAAGTGATGTTATTTCAAGGAAAACAATGAACAATTTGCTGCCAATGATAAAATTTAAGTTTTCAAGAGAGAGAAAAATGTGCGTTTACCAGCATGGACATAATGTTTCTCAATATCTGAACTCACTTATGAAATTGTATACTGTATTGTGCTAACATTCAGGAGAACTGTAAATTTCAGTGGAATTAATTATTTCTAATGAGTAATAATGCTACTAAGTCATCTACTCATATGAGAGAAAAATCAATGGATTTTCATGTAATAGCAAAATATTATTAATGTGAATTTTACACCTACACTGTAACTATTCTTTAAGGAAAATGATCACCTTTCTAATTTTGGTGTATCCAAGAAAAATAAATACATTTACCTTAGGATATAGACATATACTCCCTTTTATACAAAGTATCAGAATAGAGTTTTTTCATATACATCAATCAAATTAACAACAGAGTCAATGCAGCAGTTAGAAACTAGTTATGGCTTATATATGTAATTGTGATGGCTACCTTATTATCAATTTGATACAATCTAGAAGATTGTGACTCACAAAAAGCCACTTAACTACATTCTGCTGTCATTTTTCTTGAATCCTCCTAATTCCCTCCCTGCTGTGGGCTCCTCTTAGCTTTTATAATCATTTTGTTGCCCATCCTAGAAGGTCAGCTTTCCTAAGAAGACATGAAGAGAGTCTCCACGAGGGATTGCCTACATAGGGTAGACTGTGGGTGTGTCTGTGATGGGATTATCTTGATTGGGGGGTTTGCCCAAATTACTCAGGGTCTGAGAATCTGAGCTTGCTTTACCCAGCAGGGCTGCATAATGGGATGGTTTGGCCACAGGCATGATTACCAGGTGTTTTGAAGGGTCTATACTTGGCTGTCCATTATGCTTTGATCTTGAAAGGGGGAGGTCTTTTCCCTTTCCTCTTGGCATTGTATGTTCATAAAGCCCTTTAGAACAAACCTTGAGGCAACTGGGTATTGACCCAGGATCCTCCTGAAGCTATCCCGTGTCTCTGTCTTTCTTACCATCTCTTTCTATCTATCATTTCCTCACTCCTCTCTCTTCCCCTTTGACAGGTCAGAGCTGGACTCCCTCCAGCAGACTCCCACACTTGATTATGTAAATGGATGTGGGAAAACTCAGACTGACTGTGAGTAGTTCCATTCACTGTGTTTGGACACCAGAATATATAAAAAACGGAGGCTAGCTGAGCAAAAGCATGCATGCATTCAGATTCTATCTGCTCTGAGAATGTGCTCAACTTCTTGTATAGCAATATCCTAAGAAATTGACTAGCAATGCTGGAAAGGCTGTGCACTTGCATAGAAAGGCCTATCTAGAAGGCAAAGCTTCACCAAAGGGCAAAGATGTATTTCTTTGCCCAGTACATTTAGAGGATGCACAGTCAGTATTAGTACAGTCAATACATAAGCAATGAGTTTGTACCCAAAAGCATGGGTAAGGCTGGGTAAGATGTTATAAGTGGATCATCTTGTGAAGTGACATTGTCACCTGTGTCATTAACTTAGTCACTATAGCTTATTAACAATCCAACAAGATTTTATGAGAGTAGATGATAAACTGATTGTCCCTCCTGAATGTGAGACTAGATTTTGCTTGTGGTATTTATAACCCCAGATTTTACTGATTAGGAATAACAGTGGGTCCAAATAAGAAGTCTACTTTTAAAGTCACATTTACATAAAAATTATCTAGATTGCCCTCCTTAAGTTTTGTATAAGTATGATTCATATCAAATATGAAGGTGGGGTCTTCAAAAATACCAAAATTTATATTATTTCTTTTAGTTTGTTTAGAGATATATTTATAAGAACCTCTCAGTTTTGGCTCAATATCTTTGTTGTTTCTTTTTGTTTTTTGAGACACCCATCCCTGTGACCATTTAATGGGGCCAACAACAGTTTGATTGTATCTGAAAGTACAGTTTAGCAGCAGTGAAGAACCTATTATAGCTGAACTCACAATAGAGGCAGATGGTTGACAGATGCCTTTGTGTAGCGTGAGCATGATTGATAGGTAACATTATGAAGAATATGGTCATGGGGGTGACAGCTTGACCTGCCGCCTGGATGAAGTGCTCAACCTCTTGTGAAAGTTTGTTTTTCCAATTGTTCCCAAGTAGGTAGTGATGATTGCGAGCTTACAAGGTGTACTTTACTCTTTAGGGATGGTGATGCCATCCTTTCAAACAATGCTTTGAAAGGATCCTCATAATTGAAATTAGGTTGCTTCATGGAAATATTTTGATCTCATTTCCTTTCTCAAGGGGCTGTCTGTTGGGTGATTTCTTCTTGTACCAATGGAACAGGAGTTTGCAATGGCTGAAAGCTAAGCCGATCATATTATGTAGACCAAATATTTAATGGGACCATTGCTGTATGTTGATAAACCTGTTTCAAAGAATACAGTCATCTTTCCATTGCGTCCTGCACTATGTACCCTGTGCCGGTAGCCTGTAACAGTATATGTCTAAATATTCTGACAGGCCACAGAAATCTCGCTTTTGTGTTTTCTCCTCAGATCCTTTTAGCATCGTGGGCATTAAGAGCATTTGTTCTTCCCTTGTGCTTTCAGTTTGACTCATGGTAACCCCATGATCCTGGAGCTGGTCCCCTGAGCACTTACCAGGACCTCGTGGTTCTCCAGTGTTACTACGTAGGTTCCTTATGCTTCAGTTGTATCCCTGTTAGGGTGCAAACTGAAGTTCAAGTTCTGAACTCAGGACCAGGCTGCTCTAGGTGATGGTAAGCAGCTCCAGAGTGAGCGCTTTACTGGCATTCCATGCATCTTTTATGCTAGATTGCTCTGGGTTCAAAGCAGGGAACAGGGATCATGAAAAACATAGAGAGCGTCTCTCATCATTATCTCTGGATGTGCTCAGGATACAGAGAGTCTCATGGCCAAGTGGGGGCTGTCCACATAATGCTCCTGAGCTCATTAAGCTGTATTGCTGGGGGTGGAGGTCTCCATAGGACACATCTTGCCTTTGGTATTCCTCGGGCTGGCAGAGGCGATTATCCCAGGGGAGTAAACAAATTTCTATGATAACCAGATTCACACAGCAGGACAATGTTAGAAAGTTTATTACATGCAGGCTGCAATGCTGCATGTGATCAGAAACTTAAGGATATGGGGAGAAATAAACTGTGACTGAGTCACATAGAGACTGTGTCCTTACACACAATTCACTCGAAGGTAGTAAAGGCTCATATCTAGTCCCTTGTTTCCCACAAAATTCGTGGCAACACAGTCAAAAAGATTAAAATGAAATTTACATTTCACTAAAGTTAGGAAATTCTTTTAAATGCTTAAAAGAATAATGGAGTCCTACTCCCAAAGATTCTTGAGTAGGACAGAGAAACATCCCAGCATTGATTGGATGTTCATGTCTGTGGTTCCTAGCACTCTTCCTGGCAATTTCGTGATGGACATCTGCTCCAATCATTTTTGTTTTGCAAAATTCTGCTTTACCCACAAGAAACACATGTCTAGGCCCAGTTCCAACACAATTTTTTTTCCCCAAAGATTTTGAAAAATAAAAGTTATTAAATTGCCAAGGAGTATAAGAGGCTTTTTAACAAATTAGTGAAAGAAGATGTCTGGCACTAAGCCTGTAAAATTACTTAGCAATTCCATGTATGGGGGCTGGAAGCTTAAAGAGTAAGAGCCTGGTTTCTGTGATTCTTTAAAACCCTTCCATTTATATTCTCCACCAAACTGGAGGCTCATATTTATAACAGACGAAAAGAATCAATAACGGCAATGAAAGAGGATGTAGAGAAAGGTACATTCTGATGCACACAAGGGTTGGGAGAGCCGCGAGGGCACAGGCAGTGGAGCTGGATATGCTGAGGAGAATAGAGGCCCAGGACTGTACCAGAAGCAGGGGAGAAGAGGGAGTTGAGGGGAAGGGGAGAAGTCCAGGTAACATACTGTTTCATACTGCTTGGGAACTATGCCTCAACCCTGGTGTGACTCCATTGGAAGCAGGCTTTCCAAAGAACTCAAAACATCACCTTTTTTCTGTTCTTTTCTTTTTTCTTTTTTTGTGGAAGGAAAACCCATCAGTAGAAGGGTTTCTGAAATAGGTTGTAAATAGGCTCATGGCCCTGTGAAAAGTGAATGGTACATGCTCATCTATTTACTTAATTATTCACATGTGTAATTTAAGAGAATTGTTGTGTACTTTCTATGTGCCAGCTTCCAGGCTTGATCAATTTCATGAATTGTATGCCATGTAAATTTATATTTTCTTTAAAGTTATATCATATATGTCATGCTTATGTATAAAAATAAAATTCTTAGGAACAAAGAATTCTTAGGAAAAGCTTAACAAATTTAAAAACTCATTGAAAGACAGTTCTAAATAAATACAGTGATGCACTATGGATACACACACACACACACACACACACACACACACACACATGAGATTCCATATGCCCAATGGCACCAAGGATTTAATGTCATAAACTCAAAAGCAACAGTATTCCTGGTAGAGAATGACATGGTGATTCTAAGTGGGTAAAGGACCTAAAGGTTGAAAACAGTTGACCATAGTTGATTAAAATGTTGAGAAGAATCTAAGACTAGACAGACCAGAAACCTAGGGAAAAAACAAATAATACTTCTCTGCTAAAGAAACATAGACATAAAATGACTTCTAATGACCTTTTGTTATAACTAGATCTGTGTCTTGCTCAACCATCATCAGAGAAGTTTCCTCATGCAGTAGATGGGAACAATTACAGAGACTCACAGGCAGACAATACGTAGAGAGTGAGAGACCTTGGAACACTCAGTCATAAAAAGGATGTCCCTATCAAATCTTTCCCCTTAAGGCTCAGGAAATGCTGCAGAAATGGAAGCATAAAGAATGTAAGGACCAGCAGGGTCCTTTGATGAAGACACCAAAGAAGGATTGTGCCCCAGAAGTTTAATCCTTTCCTCCCCACTTTGTTTTTTGTCACTTAAAAAAAATCATAGCAACACAAAGCAAACTGGAATATCATCTATATTCAATGAGAAGTATACTCCTCAGAAGTGTGAATATTGGACATAAGGATTCTTGGAGCTATCTTGAAGTCTTGACATCTGACTAAACACAAATTAGTTATTAGAGGATTAGAGAATCTAGTAACATCGTTTCCTGAGGCAGGGTATCACTATTGAGTCCAGGATGGTCTTGAACTTCTGATCTTCCAGTCTTAATTTCACAAGTGCTGGGATTATAAACATGTGCAGTCACTACTGGGTTCAATAATACATTTTTATAAGACAATCTATGTAATAATCTTTATGATCCTAGAACATAGATTTTTTTCCAAAAAGAAACAAATAATCAAATTACCAAGAAAAGATTGATGAGTTCACTTTAAGACCATCCATCAATAAAATGTTAAACAGGGCAAAACAGAGATGAAACAGAAGGAGATATTTTGACAAATATAACCAAAAGCTATCATGCAGAATGTATACAAATCAACAATGCAGAAAGAAAAAAGAGAAACATGAGGGAAACCATGAAGATCCTTATAAAAGAATGACCTATATATGTAACAGAGGACTGTGTTAGCAACTGGAGAGACCAGAACTGTAGTCAAATGCTACAGCATTACACATGCCTGTGAACTGGTAATCCTTGGGAACCGATCTGTCAGGATACTAGGGTATGACTACGACAAACCCTCCATTGTCCATTGTGCAGGAATGCAAGTAAAGGGACCAACCATGTGCATCGATCACAATATGGAGTCACTCAGTTCCTCTTCCCCAGAAAAATCTTGCATTGTACACTAGAGAGTATGGACAAGTAAGTATGTTCTCAGAAATGCTGCATTATCAAAATCCTGGACACTCAGAGGGGTGCTCAGACATAGAAGAGAAGAAAGATGCACTGTGTGAGCTTCCCGTAAGGTACACGAGAGGTAGCCTAGAGACAAGTGTGGTCTGCAGACTCAGTAAGACTCTCATTTGAAAAAAACTAATTTTTCCTTTGTGAGCTAATTACTAGAGCTAGCTCTGGGTTACCCCTCTCAGTGTTGGGACTCCATCTGTCTCCAACCTGTACAGGCCCTGCGCATACTGTCACAGTCTCTGTGAGTTCCGATGTGTGTTGGTCCCATTGTGTCTAGATGACACTGTGTTCTCGTAGCCATTCAGCATGTCCAGTTCTTATAATCTGTCTGCCTCCTCTTCTGCATAACTGCCTGAGTCTGAGGAGGGAGGTTTGATGAAGTCATCTCATCTAGGACTGAGTGTTCCAATGTCTCTCATTGTCGGCACATTGTGGGTCTCCATCTTAGTTCCCATTTGCTACAAGAGGGAGCTTCACTGGCACTGCCTGAGTGGGGCACGGATCTATGGGCGCGGCAGAATGTCGTTAGGAGTTCCTTTAGCTTGGAACTGATAGTAAGAATTCCATTACTCTCTTCGTATACCAACCCCTGAAATTAGAACATGCTTTGTAGCATCTTTTTTTTTTTTTTAATTTGAAATTTTTATTTTATATCCTTGAAATTCAAACACTCACATCTTCCTGTTTTTGTTTCTCAAATCACAGTGGTACCTTTTTCTCACTTCTCGTGAGCGGACAACCTTTTACCTTTGCTCCTGAATTTGGTCTTTAGATGTCTTATTTGTCCTATCAAAGCTATTTCTTAGATAGTGAATAAATATGACATTTAAACTTCTCCAGTCTACTTCATATATATTTCCTCTACCAGGTGCTAAGGGGTGACATCTTTTTGTTTTGTTTTAGTTTTTAGAGACAGGGTTTCTCTGTGCAGCTCTGGCTGATCTGGAAGTCACTTTGTAATCCAGGCTGGACTCGAACGCAGAGATCCATCTACCTCTGCCTCTCTGTGTGTTGGAATTAAAGGCATGTGCCACCACCACCCTTTAAGCTGAGGGGCTACATCTCAATAAGATATAATAAAGAAGTACTGCCTGGTATTTTATGACACACAAAAGGACAGCAATAGACCAGTTTTTACAAGAAAACAATCATGACTTCTTCTGAGTAGCTTGTATCAGTAAACTCTGCTCCACATCACACAGCAGACAACAGTAGCCTGGCTGATTATTAGTTCATTCTCCCCCATGTAACTGGGTGTCTGAGAGCTGGCAGTGGTGGTACAAACCTGTAATCCTGGCATTGGTGAGGCACAGGCTAGAGGATTTGGAGATCAAGGCCTGCCTGGGCTATACGGGGGACCTTGCCTCAAAACAACAACCTCAGCAGAAATAGCAACAAAGAGGTCTGGAGTAAGTGGTCTTAAGCCGGGGTATTTTCTAAGAGATCAATTTATTTTTCACTTCTGCCATTCTCCTGGTATATGATGGTGCTGGTCATAGAACCCAGATGTTCCACCTCTGGATGTCATGTGCATGTCTTATTTGGAAAGAAAAAACAGAGCAAAGGTAAAAGATATGTTTGATTTGGGGGAAATAAAGTGATATGGAGAAACCCTGGACTCAAGAGAATCTGGGGAGGAGGCTTTAGTTAAATCTCACATTTTCATTAGCACTGAAATTCGGGGAATTGAGTACAGATAAATAAATAGCAGGTAAACAATCAGCAGTATCTGCTTGACCCACAGGTCAAGAAACTTTGCTTAGCTAACAGATAATTATATTGCAGCATCATTATAGGCAGCTGAGCAGGGGTCATTATTTACAAGCACAGAGCATGGCACCAAGAGTCGGTTAATAGGAGGAAGCAATGAATCAGTATGCATCCCTGTCTATCATCTCTGTATCCACCCATCTGTCTTCTACTTCTAGATAGACGTAAGGGCAGAGGGGAGTACAGCTTTTCCCACTGAGAGAGCTTAGAGCAGGGACACCCTACAGCAGTGGTTCTCAACCTTCCTAACGCTGCCACCCTTCAGGACAGCTCCTCACGCTGTGGTGACCCCCAACCATAAAATTATTTCCTTGCTACTTCATAACTGTAATTTTGCTACTGTTATGAATCATAATATAAATGTCTGATAGGCAGGATATCCAATACTCGCCCTTCAAAGGGCTTGCAACCCATAGGTTGAGAACCACTGCTCTAGAGCAAACCCTACACTAAGTGCACAGATCTTGTTTACATTTCCTTCATCAGTAAAAGGAAATTGGTGAATCTTGTAATAACGACTAACTTTAGTGTTGAGGCAGTGTAGATGCTAGAGTGAACTGGAGTACCTGGTAGGGTCAGAAAGTAGGAAAATGCTCAAACCTGCTCCCTAAACCACAGGAACAAATAAACCTGCAAGGAATTCCAGTGGCCACAGCAATACCAGTTTGGGCAAGGAAATAAAGTAATATTTGATTATAACCCAAAGTTTAAAATAGTATGTATGCTGACATAAATTATTTGAAAATTTTAAATAATACTGGTATGTATTGTTTAAATAGAAAAATGAGAAAGAAAGAGATAAGCTTCGCCCCTCTCTCAGACTCCCTCTGAATAAGGGACATACCATGTAGACTGAGCTGACCTGGAGTTTGTTATGGCCTCAAACTCAACACACTCCTGCACTAGCCAAACACGGGCAGGGATTACAGATATGAGCTATCACACCTGTTAAGATAAATTTTCTATACAGAGATTTTATATAACACATGGAAATCAGACTTTCCCAGAAAATAGGGCTTAATTCTCCCCCACCCTTTTCACATTGAACATAAACTTGACATATCGACCCTCTCTAAAGAGTAGTAAGGGAGAAAAATCAAACTTTATACTGGTAAATCCAGCAGACATTGTCTTAACCTAGCATTCAAGATCACTATCACCAGGGATGACATGTCAACGTCACATACCTCCTTAATACACAGGGTCAAAAGGGCCATTGGCTTTTTAAATATTCTAGGCAACACCCCATAACTCCAGTCTAACCAGAAACAAAATGTCAGGCAACTACATTTTGTAAATTCCTACAAAGTATACATTCCTCAAAACTGGCCAAGGTCTCAAGAACAGGATAAAGATGCAGGAGCTCACAGACAAAGCAGACTTCGGATATAGGATGAGTGCACACAGTAAGATGTCCTGGGATGGAGAATGGAAAGTGAACTTTAGAGAAAACACTACTGAAACCTCTAGAAGGTTTGGAATCCAGTTCATAGTGATGCACCAGTATTAGCTTGGTAATTTTGCCAGGTATTGCCATAGATGTTAACATCGGGGGAAGTAGATTAAGTCGACACTGAATTCTCTATTCTGTTTTTCAGACTTTCTGTAAAAGTAAAATTATTCCCAACTTTAAAAGTTTCTAAAATTCTCAAGTAGTTGAAACTGGAAAAGGCATGTCCTGTTAATGAAGTATCATAACAATGTGATTGTAGGGAGTCACCATTCTAAGATGGCACCGACTTCCTGACAGCTTTGCTGTAAACAACTCCATATTTGGCTGTGCTTGCTGGGCTGCGCGCCTCGATGCTTGCGAATGCGCGTATATGGTAATTTGGCCTTATGTCCTCACCCGTGGCTCCCCGTGCTTGCATTCTGGTGGGATCCAATCATAGATTGACCCGTTTGCTTGGTTCCCTATATAAGCAGCTGCCTTTTGGTTCTTGGGGCCCCTCACCTCCCGCTCTCCCTCAATCAAGAAGCGCTCCAATAAAGTGTGATCTGAGAAGAATCCTCGAATGGTGGTCGTTCTTCCTCGCTGGTCGAGGAGCTCGCCGCAGCTGGTGCCGAAACCCGGGAAACTTGGACACCTGGAAACTCGGACACCGGGAAACTCGGACACCGGGAAACTTGGACACCGGGAAACTCGGACACCGGGTGAGGGGTCGAAGGGGATTCAGAACTCAACACACGGAGCGGCGAGTTAAAGGAAATCCCAGGTAAATTGGGAACCTGTGACAAAAGCAGGGTTAAAGGAAATCCCAGGTAAATTGGGAACCTGCGACAATAGCAGGGTTAAAGGAAATCCCAGGTAAATTGGGAACCTGCGACAAAAGCATGGTTTAAGGAAATCCCAGGCAAATTGGGAACCTGCGACAATAGCAGGGCTAAAGGAATTCCCGGGTGAATTGGAAACCTGGGACAAAAGCTGGGAGGTTTTTGCTCTTCTCTGCAGACAAAGAGAGAGCGGGTCGAGCCAAAAGTGAAAGTGAAAGCTAGGAGGATTTTGCTCTTCTCTGTAGGCAAAGAGAGAGTGAAAGTGAAACATTGTTTAAAAGGTTACCAAGAGTGAAAGTGAAACATTGTTTAAAAGGTTGAAAAGTTTAGACATGGGCGCTTCTTCTTCGCACCCAATTTTTCTGGCTCTTAAGGAGCTACTGTATTAAAAAAATTAAAACTAAAGAAGAGTACCTTAGAGAGATTTTTGCAGGAATGTGACATCATTGTCCCATAGTTTGCCATTTCTGGAAGCCTCACGATATCCTCCTGGGAGAAACTGGGAAAGGATCTAGATTTTGCTTTTGAACAAGGGACACTTAAGAGTGGGGGTAAGACCAGTCTGGGAATTGGTAAGAGACTGTCTTGAGGATCAGCGTTACAGTGAAGCGGTAGAGAATGGTCAGACAGTCAGAACTGAGTTACACCTAGCCTGTCCAGTATTCCAGGATCCACAGGGACAGCGGTATCATGAGCCTTTAGATTTTAAGGTAATAAAATCCTTGGCTGAGTCTGTGCGGACCTACGGGATCACAGCTTCTTTCACTGTAGCCCAGGTGGAGGCCTTAAACAGGCACTGCATGACACCCAATGATTGGAGCGGGCTTGCACGTGCGTGCTTGAGCCCAGGCCAATACTTAGATTGGAAGGCCTTCCTGATTGAGTTTGCTAATGAAGAGGCTGCGACCAATAAGAGCAAATTGACACCCTTTGGCAGATTGCCCAGCTCGGCTGTCAATGGAAATATGCTGGGTTGTGTGTGACTAGTATCCAGTATGAAAACTTTACCCGTGCTGTAAGTCTGTCTAAACAGTTGTCCAGTTATCTTTTAGGCAATTGGACAAGAGAATTCGACAACCTGATGGAACAACTGAGGGTGGCTATCGTCACGGTGAACTCGACCCAGGTGGACACCGGACTGGCGGAGGGATTAACTTCCTGGATTTCTTCTGCCCTTTCCCTGTTTAAGGAGTATATTTTTGGCATGCTGTCTTGGAGGGTGTGTGCTTTGTCTGTGGTTGGTCTGCCATTTGCGAGCACGAACTAAAAAGGACAAGGTCATTATTACTCAGGCATTAGCCGCTCTGGAGTGTGGCTCCTCCCCTCAGATCTGGCTTTCTGCCTTAAAGAACAAATGATAAGTTCACATAGCCTTTGCACCCCTAGGACTAGTTAGTCCATTGCACTCGGGAAGGTGTGTGGATAATTATCTTGTTTACTCACCTTCGATCGGTCAACACATCATGAGGTGGGGACCTGATTGGGTGAAGTATTTGTATTGGGCACAGGATGCCAGGCTCATGCACTGCACTTGGAGAGTAGGACGTTTTCCTTCCTTCAAGGAGAGCAAGTCCGATTGCATATGGGTCAGTACCAATATCCCATCTCTGAAAAAAGGGTACTTGAAGGTCTTATCAGAGATCGGACCTCTACTCTCTCCTGTTGCTTAATTAATAAAGAGGGGGGAGATGTAGGGAGTCACCATTCTAAGATGGCACCGACTTCCTGACAGCTTTGCTGTAAACAACTCCATATTTGGCTGTGCTTGCTGGGCTGCGCGCCTCGATGCTTGCGAATGCGCGTATATGGTAATTTGGCCTTATGTCCTCACCCGTGGCTCCCCGTGCTTGCATTCTGGTGGGATCCAATCATAGATTGACCCGTTTGCTTGGTTCCCTATATAAGCAGCTGCCTTTTGGTTCTTGGGGCCCCTCACCTCCCGCTCTCCCTCAATCAAGAAGCGCTCCAATAAAGTGTGATCTGAGAAGAATCCTCGAATGGTGGTCGTTCTTCCTCGCTGGTCGAGGAGCTCGCCGCATGTGATTGGCAAATAATTGTTGGTCTCCAAAGCATCTCAGAGCCAATAAGCTATTTGCAATCATGAGTCTAGAGTGCCAGATCCTAAGACAGAGACTCCACCACAAAAGGATCCAATTTGTACTGAACAGCATTTTTTAATGAGACTCATGGACCTCCTTAACCTTCTCTGGGCCAGGTGGAAGCTGGTAGCAGGTGCAATTAATTTTTCTATTCAACAATGAAAACTTTAATTGGATCCTATGTCATTTTCCCCACAAAATCACAGTTGCCTTGGAAAAAAACCCCTCAGCTAAAAGTTATTTTTATTTAGAACATGGCTTTTTGGCACAGCCATTTGACAATCACCTATAATCAACACCTAAAATCAAAAGTTTAATCTTATTTTCCAACTCATCTTTTCAATTAACTTAAAAATTTTGCCTATCATTTTCTGTAGCTTCTAAATGAGGTAAACAAAATTCCTTAGGTTAATGCAAGGGGGATGATTACACAACCATTTAGAAGCTACTTCAAATACAAGAATATGTTACAAATACGTACTATGGAAGGATATACCAGCGTGTGAAGATGGGGTAGATATTTATTTTCTCCAGTTTCATATTACCTGGTACCAAAGTTGAGTGTAAGCAACAACAACAACAACAAAAAAATGTTTCTGCTGAGAACAGAACACTATGAAGTGGTCAATGAAACAAAGACATTCTTCAAAACACCTTCACCTCCCAGCACTCCAGATAAAACTTTTTCTTGTTAGTGACACTTTCTTCCTGAGACTGGACACCAGGTCCAACATTCTAGATGACAATGAGCCTCGACTTTGTCAGGATTTCCCAAGAATCAGTGGACATTTGACATTATTGGTTAAATAAAGAGAATGCAATCTCTCCAGAAGATATCTGTACCCTTCTTTTGAGGTGAGCTCAATTGTGTGTGGGAAGTGTTTGAGGCTATCAGGATATACAATAAATATAGGTGCCAAGTGTCAAAGCTGGATGGAGTCTGTGTTTCTGAACCACTGTGTGATTTCAGAGAGAAGCATGGGATTATTCCTTATGTGTGTTGCACCTCAAAGAGGTCCACAAGAGGGCACTATTTTCCTGAACTTCTGTATACATTTTAAGGAAATGAGTTTTATAATACTGTAAGTTCTCTTTTTCCCCCTCACATCTTGCAACAGTGCTGCCCTAATTGTATTTTCCTCTGCTGCCTTTATTCAGGTGAAGATATTGTATTGTGGTCGAAATTTATACGACACAGTGGAAAATTTTCCATTGAAATCATTTCGAAACGTACAGTAGAACAGCATGAAGTCCTTTCACTTTCTGAGTGACCACTACCATCAACCTTGTCCCGTGCTTTTCTGTGTTGCCAAAATGTGTCTCCCTTCCCTCAGCCTTGGCAACTCCGGTTCTAGACTGGGAGTCTCTGAATTAGATTACTCTTGTTGCTTCAGGAAATGACTGGCTCATCCACTTATCCAAAGTTCACCCATGTTGTCCAGGGTGATTCTTTTCTCTACCCTTGGTATATACCCAGCGTTGTAGAAAACATCCATTAAATGACTCCTGTCACTGGCATGCTTGTATCTGAATTGCTGTTTGTGACCTTTTCCTTCCCTGATCTATGTAGGTTCCCCAACTTCCTGACTCATCAAATCCACCGACCACATTCTTTCCAAAACTCATCACCCAAATCCCAGTCCTTGTCACATGGTCCTCAGCTCTCATGTAAAGGACTGCTCATGTCACATTCACAAGGGAGCACAGTAGCAACTTTTCTACAGTGGTTCAGAAGCACCACTTGACAATTGAGTGTCAAGTAAGTCTTGACTCAATAGGCAACAATGAAGACAGGAGAGAGGGGAGGGAGTGGTCAACATCTGAGTGGATTATATCAAGACTTTTTAAACCTCATATTAGATGCCCTAGACACACACACACACACAAAAAAAAAAAAACCAAAAAACCAAAAAACAACTAAAAGTGAAATTTCACATAGGTACCAAAAGAATGGCTGTTGAAAATAAATGTTTATATTTATTGGGTTTGTGTGTGTGTGTGTGTGTGTGTGTGTGTGTGTGTGTGTGTGTGTGTGTATGAGAGGATGAATGAACCTCCACTACCAGGCAAGGCAGACTAAGCCACCCAGACACCCAGAGCGAATGAACAACCACCAACATGCTTGGCTCTGGCTTGGCAAAATACATACAAAAAGCCTGTTTAAGACAAGGTACTAGATGCCCTGGCCAGCTCCATGCTATTGTTTCCCCACATTTGCCTTGTTGTGGCTACCATAATAGTCTCATCAAAATAAATTGCCTGGATGACATATCCAGATGCTTGCTGATGTCTAAGAGATGAAATGTAAGCAGTGGTAATTAACCCTGGAACCTTTCTTTTTATTTTATTTTATTGTTATTAAAACATTACACAATCCCCTGCCCCGTCCCCTTTCTCTCCAGCTCCTTCCACGTCCCCTCCCCTATCAAATTCATGGGCTCTTTTCATATATGAGTAAATTAATAAATACAATCTGCTGAGTCCATTTAATGTTGCTTGTTGTTGGTTGGTTTTTACTCTTTACTCTTTGGGGGCCTGCCACCCAGCTCCCAAATAATTCACACACAGAGGCTTATTCTTATAAATGCCTGGCCTTAGCTTGTCTTGTTTCTTGCCAGCTTTTCCTAACTTTAAGCTATTCTGGCTACCATTTGCCTCTGGTCTTATATGTTTTTCTTACTTCTACAACCCTACTTTGTTTCTTTCTCTGTGGATAGCTGTGTAGCTGGGTGGCTGACCCTTGATGTCCTCTTCCTTTTCTTGCTCCTTCTTCTTTCTCCCAGATTTCTGCTACTTATCCTCTCTGCCGACCAGTGCCACCTATCTCTCTCTCCTGCCTCACTATTGGCCATTCAGTTCTTTATTAGACCATCAGGTGTTTTAGACAGGCACAGTCACACAGCTTCACAGAATTAAACAAATGCAACATAAACAAAAGTAACACACCTTAAAATAATATCCCTCAATAGTTGCTTGCATGTTTATGTTTTTTAGGGTTGGCCATTTGTTTTCGGTTGGTGGACTCATCCCTGGCAGATGAATCTCCCTCTCTCAGTAGTAGTTAACTGTTCATAGCTCTTCATCTAGGAGTGGGGACCAATGAGATTTCCCCCAACCACATTGACATGGCAACTGGCATTGGTGTTATTCGGGTCTTGTGCAGGCAGCCGTATTGTTGAGATTCTTCGAGTGTAACTTCCCTGTCATATTTAGAAGTCGCAACCTCAAAGCAGATTTCCTGTCTTCCTACTCTTACAATATTCACACCACACCCCCTTGCAGGATGTTGCATAAAGCTTAGGCATAGGAGTTGTAGTGTAGATGTATCTATCCACGGGCATGGGCACCCTAAAGTCATTTGTACTTGGTATTTTGACCAGCTTTGGCTGCAGTTGGTATGATGTCATACCTATGAAGTCCCCCCAAATTCCAACTGGAGGTTTTCTTTAAAGGTTGTTCTTGAGTCAGATTTCTTTGCGTCATTTTCTTCCCCTATACTCTCAGAGAAAAGTTAGACCCTGCCTTGAAGGCTCACATGAGAGTTTCAGGCAGAAATAAAAACTATTTCTTAACTATGTGTTGTAAGTGATTATTGTTCTTCAAGAGCTGAAGTTGTTGAGAATTTATGACACTCTTCCAAAAGGCAGGCAGCAAAGAATTTTAAGGAATAGTTGGTGTGATCTATAGTTTAAAGTCTGAAAGTTTATTTGACTTACTAGGTCCGTCAAATGTGGGATGCTCTGATGTCTGAAGGTACAAATAAATTAGTCATTTGGGACTTGGTAGTGTGTGACTTTCTAGGCCACAGAATAGTGATAATTGTTAGGACACATCATTTGTGTAAGGTGAAATTTCACAAATTCTATGTGATTGTCTCATGTGTCTCTCAAATGACTTTGGAGGTGCTGAGGACTCACAAAGATGAACTTCATATATGAAAGCTGGAAAGCTGGATTGTACAACAGTGCCACATGCTCTCAGAGCAGAATGCTGTGTTGTTCCCTTAAAATAACCCATCATTTGAGCAGGAAGCCCCACCTCTGTTCTATCTGCACAGCCTGATAACTTTTTTTTCTGGTTCTGCTGGACCTTAGTTTCTCACCTATGCAGTGAAAGTCTTCAATTAAAGGATTTCTGAAGCCCCCTTTCTTGCTTTTGGCATGGGAGAGTGTTGTGCCTGAGTATTTTTCCCTCACTGTGTGACTGAGTATTTGAAGTTCACCTGCAATTCACAGTGTAGCTGAACCAGCAGAATATAAAATCTTTCATTGTGCCAGCCAAGAAGGAGCAGGTGGCTGTTGGTTTTGTATATTCCGAGGAAGCTATTTGTCAGTGATAACCTAGGTGGCTGTGGCAGGATCTCTCCCTTGGCATATGGTCTGTTTAGCTACCTACTGCTGTCTCATCTGTGAATACTTTTGTTATTCACACAAATCTGGTAAGTATAGAAGTAGAGATAAATAAAACACGAATATCTGAATCAGCATGCTGGACTTTAATCTTTTCTCTGTTTAAAGATTATGAGCTATAAATACTGCAGTAGTCGGCTGGAGCTTTAAGATAGAGGAGGTGGGATGCAGATATTTAATAATTTGGTTGCTAAGCAACCACCTCACGATTATGTAAGCTCTTGCCTTCGTAGGTGACATGGAGGGGGCGGTAAAGGATGCTGACGTAAAGAGTACGCAGAAGACATTTTTCATGCGACAGTGCTGGTGTCTCAGATCTGGCATTGGAGTCTATATATGCCACAAGCTACAGAGGCCTGCGTTCATCAAGAATGTGGGCTCATATCATAGAGTTGGTTGTGCAGAAGCTTGCCAAATGATCTCAGCTTCAAGGAAGGAACACAGTTTGGTCTTTGAAACCAGGACATGCTCTCATCAAAAATAAGGAAACATGACAAAAAATGAAGATTGGAGTTTATTATTCTTAATTAGTACCCCTTCGTTAACTCACACTTTAGGGTAATCTTGTAAGGCTGGTGGTACTAGTCACACTATATTAAATGAGAGACGTTCTGAACCTTGCTCAAGGGCACAATGGGGTTGAATGTAAGCATGTGGGTTCAGGACAGTGTTTTTCTCATTGCATGTGTTTCATAGGTGATCGTGTTCCCTTAGTGTTACTTTCACATTATTTTTTTTTTCTCTTTCACATGTTCCAGTAAGAAAGACTATTCTCTTATGAATCATTATTTTTTCCCTATGCAAGGATTTATCTTCAATCCTTTGTGGTTGGTTTACTGACTTTCCAAGGAGAAGATCCTTGTCTGCTTATGCTGCCTACACTTCCTGCCTGGCTACTGGCCAATCAACATTTTAGTAAACCAGTGTACAAAAGCATTATCCCACAGCACCTCTGAGGGAAAAAAAAGTGTGAATAAATGCTGTGGTATTCCACTGAAACCAGGAGGAATAAACTGGGTCAGATATTTAGACCCCAATATGAACATCAGTCAATATGGTGAGTGTCATCCTCATTATCACTGCCACACCAGGTGGGAGAAAACTATTCTACCTTTAGAATGGATGGGGTGAATGGTAGGGATTCATCCGCTGTGTACAGTAATCATTCCCATCCACCACTACATCCCTCCAACCCCCGCTAGTGCTGCGCATCCCTCCTTCCTCCCAGCTTCATGTCCTATTTTAACTTTTGCTATTAATACCCACTTGAGACCAACTAGTGTTGCCCAAATACTCACTGATGTGTGACCATCTCCTGGGGCAGGAACAACCCAAGGAAGATGGCTCTCCCTTAGCAGTCATCAACTTAAAATTGCTTCTCTGAAAGGAATGATCCCCACCATTCACCCCATCCATTCTAAATGTAGAATAGTTTTCTCCCACCTGGTATGGCATTGATAATGAGGATGACACTTGCCATATTGACTGATGTTCATATTGGGGTCTAAATATCTGACCCAGTTTATTCCTCCTGGCTTCCGTGGGATACCACAGCATTTATTCACACTTTTGTTTTTGGCTCAGAGGTGCTGTGGGATAATGCTTTTGTACACTGGTTTAATAAAACATTGATTGACCAGTAGCCAGGCAGGAAGTGCAGGCAGCATTAGCAGACAAGGAGAATTCTGGGAAGAGGAAGACTAAATCAGGAGACACTAGCCTGCTGTCCAGGGAGCAGCATGTAATGGCACACAGGTAAAACCATGGAAAATGTGGCAACATATAGATTATCAGAAATGGACTGACTTTAAGTATAAGAGCTAAGCAGTAGTTAGGCCTGAGCTAATGGCCAAGCAGTTTTAATTAATATAAGCCCCTGTGTATTTACTTGGGTCTGAGCGGCTGTAGACCAGCAGGACACAGGAAAACATTCAGCTACACAGAGGTGTTAAAGGAGCTTTCCAAGGTCCCCAGAGTGCAGGCCAGGCTTCTGCTTTCTCCTCTGGCTAATAATATGTGATGTTTGTTGTTGTTGTTGCTTTCTTGACCTTTTGCCACGGTGATATTCCTACCACCCTTCATTCTTCCCAGTTCTCGTCTTCAGCTTACCTCTCTCAAGTACTCTTTGTACTACTGTGGTAGGGAATCTGGGCCAATGAAACTAAATTCATAATTACCTACAATTAAATTAAGTAAGTTGCATTTTTAAATGGGCCATATGCAAATAAACAGGGGTTTCTGTATCATTTGAGACATTTTGTTATGGCATTTGGGAAAATCCTGGATGAGAATTCTAAGGTACAAAGTAATTGTTTGATAATCATCCAACTCAATTCAACAGACTGTATTATAATCATTTATGTGAAATCACAGAAATAGATATTGTGAGAGATAAAAAAGATAAAGTAATGTCTGCTCTTTCATGCCTTGCTAATTGTGAGCAAAAGAAGCCACCCTTGCTTCATTCTTTTTTTGTTGATGCACCAGGATGAGCATCTGTACACATGACATTCATTTACCCAGACTCCATATGAATAAATAAAAAAATGGAAAATCTTTAATAAACCAACCCAGCCAAACCAAAGCAACAAGAAAACACAAGATTACTAAGTCATCTGGCCTACTAATCTTTTTCTTCACTTTAAATAGCCGAATATGCTTTGCATTACCCACTATGTTTGCCTATAAGAAACAGAATTTTATCATGCCCTAATATTTTTTAAAATTCTCAAAGAACAATGGGAGCACAGAGAATTGTTGACAGTGGAAACAAAACAGTATCAATAGATTTTCCACAGTATGGTGTAGTGTTATCTAATGATAGAATTTCACACCAGTCTTTCCTTGAACAAACACATCTGTGAAAAAGCTTGGAATAGTGAATACATATGCTAGAATTATAAGGGTAAATTTTATTTGGGAAAATCACTTTTAGATGAGATAATTTATTAGAAGCTTCCTAGATTGGCTATATAATTGAAGACTTACAATAAGTATACAAAACTGTTGGGTAATCATGTTTGTTAATCCCTTTATTCAATAATTTATTGTTTATGTACTACAAATACTAGATTCTGTAGTATAAAAGGATCTACAAAAAATGAATGAAAATACAAGTTTATATTTTAAACTGATACACATTTTATGTAGTCCATACATGACAAGAGATTTGTTGTTCTTTTCAGTTTATCAAAATATAATGACTGCTTCTGTTAATAAATATACTGATGTTTCAAAAAAAAAATCTCAGGGAATAGTCAAATACCTTCCTGACCAGCTGATAACCCCCTTCCTAATTCTGTTCATATTCTTTTTTTTTATTTTTAATTTCTTTTTCAAGACAGGGTTTCTCTGTATAGTTTTGCGCCTTTCCTGGAACTCACTCCGTAGACCAGGCTGGCCTCGATCTCACAGAGATCCACCTGGCTCTGCCTCCTGAGATTAAAGGCGTGTGCCACCACCGCCCGGCATCATATTCTTTTTCTTGTTCACTTCCAACATTCTCATCATTGCTTTGTCAGAGTTTGTCCTGAGATTCTGGCAAAGGACAGCTGCTCCATAACTCTTGATTCAGGAACGTCCTTCCTTTTTCCAGGAAGGCTGTCCTCTGATACAAAGCATGCAGCTTCTGGTGAGGTGTACATGAAACACTGAGGGAGGAAGGGGACATCTGCCCAGCCAGCTAGATCATCCAGCTCAACCCTAATGACCCATGGGGTGGTAGGTACTGTAACCGAGTTGATCTCACATTCCCATCTTTGCTTTTTCTACTGGGCGCTCCTAAGGTCTTCAACTCACTTTACTCGAAAGCATTTCTACCCCCATGCTGAGGTATCAGCTCCATGTTGCTGCAGTAGTGTGCTGTTGTAACCATGAAGGCTCTGTGACACAGAACAATGTGCGTGTTTTGTTCTTGTGTCTTGGTTGGTCCCCTTCCTGCTGTTGGTGGTCCCAGCTGGGCTTGCTGTCATATCTAAGTGTCATTGTCTGTCAGCTGATGTAGAAGAATCGTAGCAGTGGCATCTGGGGAGGGTGGCTTGTGCTTTCCATGTCATTTATCTTTTAGACATTTGCCGTTGCTCCTTTTTGATGGCCGTGATGAGAGCAAGAATGTGCATGCACACTCACACAACTGCTTCTCAAGGCCTGCCTGTGCGATATCCTCTCTCCTCCATTGTCCACGGTCAGATGGTTGACCCACAATCAGAGTGCAAGGGCACATTTCAGTTACAAGAAAAGGGCCTTAAACCAAAGAAGAAAACAAGAAAAAGAACATAAAGTATTTGAAGACATTGAAAAGACCATGTTTCTGTCACTTTGAAAAATACATCTTCTGACAAGGAAAAATAAGAACTGCATTTTGGAAGGTAGTTGCCATCTAAATAATATACATTTTTAGTGTCCAATAAATAGCAATTTGTCAGTTAATTGAAATATAGTACAGTTGAACCCAGAGATTTAGTTCCTGGTTTGGAAAATAACTGTGATGTCCTCAATCTTAAGTATATCAAATGTAGTGTGGTTATTTTCATGTTCAAAATGAGAAAGGATATGGGCATGGTGGCATATGCATTTAATGTCAGAGCTCAACAATCTGACACAGGAGGATGGCTGCAAGTTCCAAGTCAGCTTGGGCTACAAACATTCTAAAAAGCAAAATGAAGAAGTAAATACAAACAAGCAACAAAATGTAGAATAGTTGAGTTTGTTTTCTCTTTCTCTCTTTGAGATTTTTAATTAATGTTTAAAACACTAGTTGAATACCCAGGATGGGTACTGATACAGATTATATTGTGTTAGGCTGATACTTTTCAAAGAATACTCCAGTCAGTGATCCTCTGAATTCTATTGGTATCTACTGTGATATCTCCCTTTCATTTCTAATTTTATCAGCTAACAATGGAGTATAAGTATTATTTTTTTATGAGAGCCACTCTTCTCATTTAGGATAAGAAGGACTGGCCTTTGACATAAACAATTTATTTCTGTGACAGTATTAAAAGGAGTTGATTAGTATTGCTTGTCACAGTTTTTTTTTTATTGGAACCCTTGCTCTCATAGGTGTTCTGGGCTGATTAAAATGTAAGTTTATATATTAGAATCCTTTAATTATCAAAAATCTAATATAATACTGAAGCCCAGAAGATGCCTTACAGATGCTTACTGCTGAATGTGAGGACTCAAATTTGATCCCTGTGACCCACACAGTAGAAGGAAAGAATTGACCCTTATAAGGTGTTCTCTGACCCCCACTCTCATGCCATGGTGCTCAGGAATTCCCCCAACACATACTTACATGTGCACCCAATAAAGGTATCAAATGTAAATTAGCTTAAAGCATAAAAATAAGAATAGGAAATCCTATAATATTGTCTTCAAAGTAGGACAAGAATATTATACACATTGATTTTTTTATTCAATATTGCTTACATATAAGTTGGTCTCTGATACTATTTCAAGTTGAATTCTACTTGTAATCTACAAATTATTTTGTATTATTTTGTTTTCTTGTAATCATGGAAGTTTTTATGAAGTGAAATTGAAAAGCAGCTAATAATTCTTTTTGAGCTTAAGGTATGTAAATGAATAAATAAAACTTGGAAGACATGTCTAGAGTATTAAAAGCTAAAGTCTCTTTACCATACAGAATGAAGAAGGAAATAAGCATGTGAAATACAAATTGATCTCTATTTCAACCATCTCATAACCTTTTATAACTCTTTACTGTCCTAAGCCCCATGTCTTAAAGTGATGATGCTATGGAACACATTAATCAGACAAATAGGGGCTGGCTACATACAAGATTGTGATAAATGAGAAATTTAAAGCTAAAAAAATTTCTGTGATGAGCATTGCCCATATTTTGGGTAAGTTATCCACTAGAGCTGTGAACACTGGGACTAATACATTTAGTAAAAATTTTTGTGATTGAATAATCTTTCATTTGGGAAAGTAACTATATCATTAGTCATTTGAACCCTTATATTAGTTATGGTTTGTTTTGTTACTCATTGGATTGTTTATTATCCATCACAAAACAATGTGAAGAATCACTTAATATGTAAAGTTTACTTGACAGTGTCTAATAAATTTGCTTATGGCTGCCACAATGAGGGGTGTGGAAAACATACTGTTGGCAGCGCAACTCTAAGTTGCTGTCACCTGTGGCAGGAGACACTGCTCGGAACTCACCTTCTGTTGGATGAGCTCTCAGAACTTCTGTTTCCAAGCTTCATCTCGGCCTTTCAGGTCCTTGCTTGTTCTCGGTCTCTTGCTTTTAACATGACCCATAATGAATGAAAGGAGATGAAAAAGTGTGGTCAATGGGTAATTTCTTTAACTTAAAACTGATAAAGAAAGGGCTCTGCAGAGTGAGTTCAGTCGGTAAAGTGCTTGCCATACACTCATGAAGACCTCAATTTGGGTTTCTAGCATCCATATAAAAAGTTGGTGCAGAGGCATATATCTGTATGCCCATCTCCATGGTCAATTGGGTGATATCAGGTCAGTGACAGGTGGGTCCCTGGAGCTTGCTGGCCAGGCATTCGAGCTGAATCAGCAAGCCCCAGGTTTAGTGAGAGAATCTTAGGAAATAAGAGGAGGAGAAGCTGAGAAAATATCAGCTTCTTGTCTTCACATATGCACATACCACACATACAAACTAATGTGTACACACACCAAGATGTACACATATGAACATGTACACACATACACTAACATGTATACACATGAACATGTACACACAGAGCTAGATAACAGATAGATAGATAGATAGATAGATAGATAGATAGATAGATAGAAAGAAAGAAAGATAGATAGATAGATAGATAGATAGATAGATAGATAGATAGACAGATAGATAAATAGATAGAATCCAGTAATGGTAGCATGCACTTGTAATTCCAGCACTAAGACTAAGGAGGCGGATACAGGAGCATTTCCACAAGTTTGTGGGTTTGCAGCCAAGCTGGGCTACTGAAGTGAGAGCCTGCCACCACAATGCTTATATTCATTAGCGTTTATTTAAGATAAGACAGTTATGAAGGCCCCATCAACCAGTTGACTCTCAAGCATCCCACACCCTAAGATGTCACACAGGAAGTAGGTTTAAAACTCCTGTGCAGTGCCTTTGTCTTCCCAACCCTTACCCTGGTCTTCAGATTTCTGAAGAAGAGCTCACTTTTAAAAACGTTATAGTGTGTTTTTTAAGGTTAAAAAGGTGGGTTTTTTTCCCTTCTAATTCAAAGTATTCAAAGCACAAAATGACTGCTGCTAGGCCATCTTCTCTCTACCTAGCTGTCTCATTTCCCCAAAGTATCTGCACCAACTGTTTACCTTTGGTGGCTGTGATGCAATTCCATGTGGCAAACACTACCTCAGTTTGTGGCCACAGTCACTTGCTATGAAGCATGAGGAATTTAGCTACTTACATTTCCCCTTTCTAAATTAATAATGACTCCTATGCTTGAAATAACACACTTGTTGATTTATTTACCTCCCACCACGAGGGCTGAAGAAATGACAGTGCATGCCTTCACTGTCCCTGTATTTGATTGACTCAGTTATATCATTTGTGACAGTGCCAAGAACTCTAATTTCATTGTAATGTAGCCATCATTACTTCCCATGACTCGAGGTACCAGTACTGCCCTTGGGCATCAGTTTGTATCTCCAGTGCAGGCTCAAGGGAGACAAGGACTGGAGACCTCACTGTGGAATCCAGTGTGGGAAGACAGGTGGCCCAAAAAGAGGAACTTTGTTGTGTCTTAAAAATTTTGGCCTTTGAAGGGTGATTTCTCTAGGGTCTAAATAAAATGGCTGTTGTCTAACATTCTTTAACCTTTTATACCTTTGGTTGTACTATCCTTTGTGGAATTTGGGGCACCATTTTGCTTTGTTTGGGGTTTATAGTTTGGTTTTTCTGTAGTGCAGTTTCCATTATTTATATGTATAACATAGGGTTGGTGTGTCTATTTTTTCATTATTTAACTATTCTTCAGTATTCATAAATGTATATATTGCACATTAAGCTTATTATCTCACCACTGCCATAAAAGATGAGATACTAGTGATAGGTCTGAAAAAGAGGTTGGTACCTGATTCCTCTCAATGAGGTTCATTGGAATACAGGGGCTCAAGGCCTGATTGGGCCTCAGGATAGGAGGTGAATTACACAGAAATGATTCAGTATGTGGAGAGCTAAATACAAAGGGGCTTTAAATGAAGAAGAGCCTTCTCATTAAAGCATGACACTTCATTAAGAGAAGTAGGGGAGACAAAAATAGTATCCATGAGATGGATGTGGGGAGTGAGGTGGGAGTTTGGGATGCTAGCCACCACTTCAGAGAACAACCTTTATCTCTGAACCAAAAACCTCTCAAAGAAGGAAAGGTCTGACATTTAATAACTTTTTAGGGGTGGTGGAAAGTTTCACATCACATAATTAGCCAGCATGGGGTGTGTGACAGGGAGCATGAGGGAACAGGTACTGTAAAATAAGAGCTGTCGAAGCTACAGTTAACACTGCTTCTTAACCCTGTCTCTAAGAGAGATGCAGCAGGGTGTTGCTGTGGATATTGCTCTGTGTAAATAAAGTTCTGATTGGCCAGTGGCCAGGCAGGAAGTATAGGTGGGACAAGAGAGAAGAGAATTCTGGGAAGCAGAAGGATGGGAGAGACACAGCCAGCCACCGCCATGAAAAGCAACATGTAAAGACACTGGTAAGCCACAAGCCATGTGGCAAAGTATAGACTAACAGAAATGGGTTAATTTAAGATAGAAGTAGATAACAAGAAGCCTGCCATGGCCATGTAAGTTTCTGTGTGTTTACTTGGTTGGGTCTGAGCGACTGTGGGACTGGTGGGTAAGAGAGATTTGTCCTGACTGGGCTAGGCAGGAAAACTCTAACTACAGGGTGTGGCCATTTTCAGGTTGTGGGATCTGCCCCTAAGGTGCAGGCCTGTGTTCTAAGAGCTCCCAACCCCTCCCTCTTTACCCTTTCAGTTGTTTCTATTCAAGCCCCTCCCATTTGCCCCCTTCTTCCCTAAACATTTTCACTTCTTCTTTCTAATTGTGTACAGATACAATTTTATGGTATGTGTCTTCTGAGGATGGCTTTGTTTGCTATATATGAGCAACTCCAGTTGCACCCATTTCCTATGAGTGGAATAAATATGTTTATGATGGGTGAAAAAAAATCCTTTGTGTTGCATGGAAAGTGTTATTTATCTCTTTTTGTTTGGGGCAACTGAGTTGAAAAATACCCATACTGATTGCCAGAGTAGCTGGGATGGTTTCAGAGCTTGAATGCTATAGAAAAGTCTTTGATCATTTGGAGTTGATTTGTGTGCAGTATGTGGGACAAGGATTTAGGTCAATGAAGTTGAATGGGTAGGAACGTAGGGAGGGTTTGGGAGGGAATGGGAGAGGGAAGGGATATCATCAAAATCTATTCTATGAAAAAAAAAAAAAAAGGAAAAACCCTCATCTACAAGTATTTTTTTGTTATCGGTTTTTGTTTTTGTCCTTGCACATACTAAGTATGTAAATACCCTAACATTGACCTGTGCTCAAGTTTTCATACCCCTCCTCAACAAGTGGAATTTACTGTTTCATTTCCTTGATATTATGTGTGGAGAGAGAGCCCAGGCTTCTGAGGGCAGGTGGTAAGGGGAATGTCTGGAGCTGCAAGTTTTTTCTTGGTTGTTTGCTGCGGGCTGGTGGCCAATAGCCTGCTGAGTATCAAAAAGACACTCAAGCATCTGGTGGTAGACTAACATAAAAACTGAGGTCTTCTGCCAAAGCCAGCAACTACTTGGCAGCTACTCAGAGAAGCTGCTGGCTTGTGGAGGGATGGAGCTCCACTGTCTTCAGACTATAGCTTTTTGTAAACTCTTCAGTCAAAGCTGCTTGGCAAGGCTGCTCCCCAAAGCCCTAGAGCAGATGTTACGAGGATAGTTAAGTGCTTCTTCTTAAGAGTCACTGAGTTTGGGAATAATTTGTTTTCCTCTACTAGAGTACTATCTATAAAGGTAAAAATAAAAGCAAAATTTGCATCAAGCTTGATGGCACACATGTGTGATGCCAGCATGCTGGATGCAGAGGCAGGACAACTGAGAAAGTCAAGGTCAAGCTGGGCTACATGAGCTCTGACTCAGAAACTCAAAATAAGTGGATAAGCAAGTTCTAATATCTATATTGTAATTTCTGAAAACCTATGTTAGTAATTTTCACATCACAATTGCTTCATATTTTATGAGCTAAATTGGTCATAAGAGAAAAAAGTGAATTCAATTGTTAGGGAAATACAAACACAATTTCCACTTGAGAAAGGAAGTATAACTGAGTATTGAACACTCCTGCAATCTTCGTCCTAGGGAGGCTGAGGCAGGAAGATCATGCATTTGATGCCAGCCTGGGGCTACACAATGAGTTTAAATCCAGCCTGGACGACTTGGTCAGACCCTATCTCAATAACAAAATAAGGCCCACTCCCCCCCCCCAAAAGTGAAAAAATGCAAGTCAAGTTTTATTACAGGTCCTTAATAAAAATTGGTTTTATAATCTCTTAGGGGATAGTCCTAAAATTTATTTATTTAGTTTTTTACTAGTTTCTCTTCTTTTAATATTATTAAAATATAAACAATATTTACTTTAGTAAAAAACATAAAATAATTTTATTTTATTTTTTTATTTACTTACTCATTTTATATCTATTTGTGAGTGCCTGCCTGTGTATATGTGTCCCTTATGTGTGTCTGGTACCTACTAAAGCCAGATGGGGGACTCAGATACCCTGGAACTGGTGTTATACACAGTTGTGAGAACCAGGTGAGAGCTAGAAACTGAACTTCGGTCTTCTGCAAGAGTAGCAAGTGCCCTTAACCACTGAGCCATCTTTCCACCTTGCAGAAGAATTTTAATCTATTGCACATGGGTAGAATTACTTGTATATGTGTAATTCACACTGACAATGAAATATATGAATGATACTGGATTTCTTTAAACACCTGTTGAAGTATAAACAGATCTTAACCGTATTTCAGACTTTTCTAGTCTGTCTCCTGCTGGCAAGATGCCCATCATACCTGTGTGAGTAAGGAAATGTCAGAATGTGGGTACTGCAGGAATGTGCAGTTTTTTCCTAAAGGTCCTGGGTTACAGCCAGCTTCATCTTTGTACTAAAGCGTCTTTCAGATAGACATTGGACATAGAAAGTGGCTTAAAGATTATTTTAGAAATACCACATATCTGGGTTGCCATTCATTTTATTTTCAGCTGATTACTAGGAAAATGTGGTGGTTTGAATGAGAATGGGTCCCATAGGCTCGTGGTTGAACGCTTGGCCCCTAGTTGGCAGAACTCTTGGGAAGGATTAGGAGGTGTGGTCTTCTTGGAGTGGGTGTGTCACTGGGGACAGGCTTTGAGGGTTTCAAAAGCCTGTTCTAGGCCCAGTCACCTTCCTCCTCTTTGCGTGCAACTTATGGATCAAATGTGAACTCTCGGCTAATGTAGCATGCCTACCTGCCTGCTGTCATGCTCCCTGACACGATGGTCATGGACTCATCCTCTGAAACTATAACCAATCACTCAATTAGATGCCTACTTTAAAGGTTGCTTTGGTCATGTTGTCTCTTCACAGCAATAGAAGAGTAACTAATACAACAAATATAAATTTTAAAAAAAGCGTTTTGATGGTAAATTAGTTAAATATCACTGTGGGAACAATATGAACCATGAAAGAACAATTACCCAACATATTTTCATTGACCCCCCCCACCACAACACTGTGTTAATAGTGGCAATATTTTCACTTAGTCAGTATTCCTTTAGATAGCTTGCAAACTTATTTAAAATAATACATATGAACAGCAGAGGGAAAGTTAGATACAAGAGACAAGCAGTCCTTTGGAAAAGTGAGAGTAAAGTCCAAAAGAGGAAGCAGAAGTTTGGGGATAGAGTGGCAGCTCAGTGTTGGAGAACAGTCTTGAATGTGAAAGGCCCAGGCTCCCTCCTAGCAACGCAAAATATCCAAGCAAACCAAGGAAAAACAATCACCACAGTTAACATTAGTGTTTAAAAGAATAAAATAGATTAAGAGATTAGAGTTGGCTAGGAGAGTGGGGAAAATGAAATTTATTGATGTTTGTTTTTAAGGGTGGTGCTCAGGAGGACAAATGTATTTATTCATAGATCCAAGTGTCTGTCTGGGTCCCCACAACCTCAGTATTGTGTGATGACTACAGTGTGGCCTCTGGAGACATCCTTCATGATTTGAGCTGTTCTTCAGTCTCATCTGTAAAACAGGAAAGACAAGAAATGAATTATCATCAGGGAAGTGCACATGCAGACTACAGTGTTACCTCAGTCAGGGGAGAATGGCTCTTATCAGTGACCTAAGGTAACAAGTCTGATATGGATGGAGGGAAAAAGTGCTGCAGAGTTGGTGGGGAGTATGATTCACATGGACACTGTGGAACATAGTGTGGATATCTTCAGAAAATCAAAAATAAACTCACCATGGGAGCCAGAAACCCCACAGCAATTCAAAGAAAATTAAATTAGTATATTAAAGGGACTCCTGGGACTATAAAGGTGGCTCAGTGGTTAAGAGCATATACTGCTGTGGCAGAGGGCCCAATTTCAATTCCTACCATGCACATCAAGTAGCATGTAACTCCAGCTCCAGGGCATTCCACAGTTTATTTAGTCTCCATGCACACCCCCATGCACTTGCATATACCTACACATAGACACAAAATCAAAGACACAATTAAATGTAAAAGCAAAATCTTGAAAAGACATCTGGACATTAATTTTGCTGCAGCGCCATTCAGAACACCCAAGGAAAGTCAGCAAGTAGGACCTGTCGATTGCCACTCATGTAAAAACAATATGGGGCATATATGTGGTGGAAGACTGTTTAGTCATAAAAAAAATGAAACCTTGTGAGTTACAATGGTATGGGTGGTGTTAGAAACCATGACATAATTGAAATAAGCCAGGCACAAGACACATACCACATGATCTCAGGCATCTGCTGACTATAAAACGTTGGTATTGAGGTTGAGTACAGAATGGTTGTTCCTAGAAGCTGGGGCCAGTCACAGTGGGGAAGGTTGGAAGATGGCAATCAATAGTACTGGATTACAGGTAGAAAGGAACAGGAAGTTCTGGTGAATTTAGTAAGGTGACTATTGGTGTTATGTTTTTAAAAGTGTGGTTTACAGTTGAAAGGCTAGAAGAGAGTTGAAAGCTGACATCACAAATAACCTACAACTGAGGAGGTGTACACGTTTAGTCCTCTTCAAACATTATCAATGTGTACATGCATGGATATTGAGCCACCCCATTATTAGACACAACTTTTACGTTCCTTTGTGTCACTAAAAACAAATTTAATTTAAATAAGATCTGGATCAGGAATTGAGGATTGGGGATACAGCTCAGTGTTGGGGCAAACAGGATTACCATGTGCAAGGCTCTTGGTTCATCCCCTTGCTTAGAACTGGGCACACCAGACAAAACTAAAACACAGAAACCAAAAAGAATCAAATCTCTTAAGATTCTTAATAGGATGGAATACCATGAAAATCATAGAGGCCTTTCTCTGCTCAGCAACTACACACATCCTAAGCTATCTGTTAAGTGAATTACAGTATCACAGTGATATTAACAATGGGACAAGAGGCAAGGTCACAAGGAACAAAGCAGAATGGAACACTTCATGGGTTTTTGTTTGCTTGTTTGTTTTTTGTTTTTTGAGCTGAGGATTGAACCCAGGGCCTTGCGCTTGCTAGGCAAGCGCTCTACTACTAAGCTAAATCCCCAACCCCTCATGGGTTTATTATTTTGATCTTTGTTTTGTTTTGTTTTGTTTTTTGAGACAGAGTCTTGCCATACAATTCTGGCTGGTCTAATACCTACTATATGTTCCAGACAATTCTGTGGCCTCAGGATTATAGGCTGGCATTACCCAGGTTAAAAACCTATAGGGATTATGCTGATGTAGACAGAAGGGACTCGGTGTACAACAAGATCAACTGAGTAGCTACCTTGGGGGATGGTGAGCAGGTCATAACGCAGACAGGCCCTTTCAGGAGAGAGGAGGAGACATGCAGTTAGAATAGAGGACATTAAACTTTCTTAGAACTTGAATTCACCAACTGAAGGAGTCTCCCTGTGAATTTCATAGTATTAACAAGATGCTCCTCTTTTTTATTGTTTTCCGTCATCAGTGTTAATGGTATTATTTTAGTGGGTATCTCTGGTGAGTATTTTAAGACTAGTAGCTGGGTGTATTTTGAAAGAAGAAATAAAAAAAAAGAGTTTAAGTGTCAAATAATGCATATCTCAAGTTGGCAAACCTTTGAGTCCCCTGGGGCCCATGAGGAACCCCCGACTTCCTACGCTTCTGGGAAGACAGTAAAAGAGACACATAAGCGTCATGAGAAGCAGGCTCATTATAGAAGGGTGGGGCCAAGAGACCCACTTCTCTCTTCTCTTGAGGGGATGGCTGCTCATGCCTATATTTATCTGTTTTGCCCAGTGAGATAAGAGCAAATAGAGTGTTAGGCTAGGCACATCACTCAAAGGGCAAAGAGCTGGCTAGGCAAGCATATCAACCTGAGTTTAGATGTCCAGGTTTCATGTTAAATAAAAGGCCAAACATCTGTAAACTCAAAGCAGGCCAGACAGACAGACAGAGAGCAGGGACTCACTGCAGTCAGTTGAGAGTCTGTGAGAAATCCTGTCACAAACAAGTAAGATGAAGAAATGGTTGGAGAAGACAGCTCATGTCAGTCTCTGGTCTCCATCTATGACTGGTTGATGAGAGAGACAGAGAAGGGAGTTGGAGAATATCAGAGCAAGGCTCTCTGTATTTCTGCTTCTATAGCAGGTTTGACAATGAAAGCCTCTTTCCCTCACTGGGCATGGTGGAGTTTGGAGGCATAACTGCTTCTAGGTTTTCTCTCTCACCCATTCTTATTTGTCTTTCTGTTAGTTCTGAGTCACCAACAATCACAGGACAAGATACTTTTTTTTTTTTTTAAAGTGGGCACATTAGCTCACACCCTTCTATCTATCTATCTATCTATCTATCTATCTATCTATCATTTTTCCAACAGAGGGTTTTTCTGTGTATTCCTGGCTATGTCTAGACCAGACTATTCTCAAACTCAGAGGTCCACCTGCCTCTGCCTCCTGAGTGCTGGGATCAAAGCCATGTGTCACTGTTACCACTGCCAGGGCAAGTAACTTAAAGCATCATTCCTGCTTCGTAGTTCTGCAAGTTGGGACCCCAAAGCCACAGCCTTGCCTAGGCTGTGGTCTCCATGAAGATTCTAGGCCAAATTTCTTCCTCACCTGTCTCTAACTTCTGGTGGCTACTGTTAATTGGGATTGTCGGCTTTTAGTGGCATCCATCCCTGTCCTCAGCTAGCCTTCTCCCGGCATGTGTATCTATGCTCAGATACAGATAGGAGTCATAGCAGTAGACCCACCCTGATCTGGTATGACCTTCTAAACAGCATCACATTCACACCATTGGGTAGGTTATGTTGTTTTGGGAGATACAGTTCAATGCCCCGTGTGCACTAAGCACGGAGATGGTTCTGCTCACTCAGAACTTGACATTTACAGATGTTTACCGATGTGCTTTAAATCCTGGGCAGGGTCTTCATGTCTTCTGGTTGGGCTTGAAGGTCCATTACTCATGTGCTTCCTGTCTTCGGGGTTCAGGTAGTTTCCCTGTGCTTCACACAGCTGAGTGTCATAATCAGTGCCAGGTCGGCTAGCCCTCCCAGGAGACAGAACAACTTTTCTCTTCACCCAGGCCATCCATCCATGTCAGACTAACATGGTGGCATGGGCTGCCCTCACTTCTAAAGGAAGATGGTAGGAAGTCTCACCTCGGTGTCTTCTTTACACTGACTTCTCCGGTATAATCAGGTGTGCCTTCTTTCCCCAAGCCTGTTGAGGTCCTGCACAGGTACCTTCTCATCCCCTGTAATGCACTGAGAAGAAAGCTATGGTAGAGCAGTGTCTAAGCCAAGCATAGGATGACCATGAACATCCCGGTGAAGGCACAGGTGACCTAGATACAAGTCAGAGTTTCCTGAGAGGGAATGAGGTGGAAGGTGATTAGTAAAAAGGCCAGAGGGAGGTCCAGAGTCTGAGGTGTGGAAGGTAGTTCATTGTAGGTGCAGTGGGAAGCTCCCCATAAATTCTGAACATAGGTGATGTCCTTTATTGAGTTCCATTTCCTACAGTGTGGGTGGTGGGGATTGGGAGAGCATATAAGTCAGTCTTCTGGAAACATATAAGAGATAGATTGCTGTGGACTGTGTATTCTTCTACATACACTATGTCTGACTGTGACCTCTTCAAAGAAAGCCTGTGCTTTTCCGGGACATGTGTTCTGTACCTGGAGGACCCTTACAGGGAGGGGACACCCCTGTTAAAAGCACACTAAGAACTTAATAATGAATTCAATAAAAAGTATGGATTTTTTAAAAATGCATAGTACATGGCATGCATTTTAAAACTGCACCCATTCTCCTAGACGTTGGTGTTCAAGCTGGTGTGGCTCAGTGATGCAAGACAGACTGAACATATGTGAGGTTCGGAGTTCACTCTCTGGGGGTGGGGAGAGAGTAGGAAGTTGGTGTTCAATGGTATCATTATTATTACTATTTTTGATGTGGTTTTTTGGGTTTTTTCTTTGTTTTGTTTTGAGACAGAGTCTGGTGGAACCTAGGCTGGCATTGAACTCACTAGGTAGTTGCAGATGGCCTTGAACTTTTCTTCCTCCTTCTTGAATCTCCTGAATGCTAAAATCACAGACACCCATCATTGTGTCTGGTTCCTGGTGTCCAGTGATTTAAGGAGAAAGACCATGTTCATGGTTTCCTGGTTATCTACAGTAAATTAGGACTGATTTCACCTAAAACTTCATACACATGACTTTTAAAAATACATCTTTGCAAATACGGTAGTATCCTCCCTTTTTGCACGGAACTGACTTTCCAAATTGATTTCCAGTTTCCCAATCAGGTTGGGAGAGCAAAGTCATGACCAACCTCTCTTTTCTCTCACTGGGAGCCAGGTTCTGCAAAGTCAGATGCTAAATTATGAATTATTCTGAACTGGTAACAAAAGAAATGCTGTCATCTTTCTAAGAGAGGAGATCATGTCAAGGTGATGGTTTTAGTGACCTGAATGCTGTTAGTCAGTATTTGAAAATCACTCAGTGATCTTCCTCCCTCAGTCTTCCACTGGCATACATACCCTGGTCTCTCCTCTCACTCTTGAGCCAGCTTACCATTCTTCTGTTTCCATGAAGTAATTGATTATTTTTTTTCTTAACTTAGGTTCACTATATATTTGCATGAGTCTTGTTTTGAACTTTTGGAAATTCATACTCCGATAAAAACAAGAAACTAATACTAAATATAGGAAGATGTTATTTTGAATGAAGCACCTATACTAAGCCCAAACAAACTAGGCTAAAAGTCAAAATGGAGTCACCAAGCTGAAATGAAGCTGTTTGTCTGACCTGACAAGTCAAGATTAGAGTGCTCACAGTCACATTTCCAGACAGGTCAGGTCCAGTGTGTGCCATGATGGAGCGATGTCTGCCTCTGCCTTATCCTCACACAGAAGGATAACCAGCACAACCTGTCAGCCAAGCAACTGTCTTTTTATTGTTCAGTTCTCTGTCCACCTTCTTACAAGGGACTCACTTTGAAATGACCCATCTGCGTTAGGGTTTTTCTTTCTCCGTCCATCAGCTTTTCTGTGTCTGAAAAAATCAAAAGCAGGGTCCTCCTCCAGTCCATCAGGACTGTTATCCTAGCTTGTGGATCTAAATGGGAAAGTAAAGCGATGGAGTGCTAAGGTAAATTGCTGCAATTTTGTCGTTTGACACTAAAAATAATATCGACAGCGGTGAAGCCATGGCTGTATCATACCCCAGATAGGTTTGCTCTGCCGTCCATCTGGCCCAATTCACATTTTAGAAATCAGACTGCTATAATGTCAATGATTTTTTTTTTTTTTTTGTATCTAGGAACCTTATCTTAATGGGTCTTTGATGACAGGTGGATATGATTAGAGTATGAGAAGTAAGTACATGGCAGCATAGGACTGATGTGCTCATCATATTACAGTACAAATGGACAGTTCTGGTGTCCTATTTGTCCAAAGAAATTAGGAAACAGAAATGGGTGGAGGAAAATGGGCTCCTTTGCAGTTCTACCAAATGAGTGTTTCAATTTCCTCTATGTTATGCCCTTTTATTTCTCAAGATTTATTTTAAATTAGATGTATCTGCTTCTCTATGTGTGGGTCTGGGCATGTGAATGTAGGTGCTTATGAATGTCACAAGAAGGTATCAGGCACTCTGAAACTGGAGGTACAGGCGTTTGTGGTTTGTGGCTGCCCAAGATGGGATCTAGGAAGCAAACTGGAGTCTTCTACAATTAAAAATATGCTGAACCATCTCTCCAGGCCCCCCACTATTTTTTTAAAGCTTATAGGAAGCCATGAGACAAGGGCTAGAATATATGTACATGTAGCCACGAGACAGATTAATTAGTGTGTGGCAAGGTACCTGTGCTCTGGGTTGCATGAATTCTTTGTTACAGAGATAGTTTTAACCCACTCAGTGTGGGTTAAAGAAAATGGGATCTTAAGTATCATCTCAAAGTTTTGAAAGAGGAAAGAGTCTGGGGGTTCTTTGTGGAACCTAAGATAGCCACTCATCCTGGGACTGTCAGAGTCCTTTGCCCCTAGGTTCTTAGATTAGGGCAGAGGAAGGGTCTCTGTACCTTTTCACTCTAGGTCAGCTTTACACTGCTTGCCCGTTAAATATACTAGTTCTGCAGGATGAAAAGGGCCTACATGTTCCACAAGTTCAAGGTGGGCCCACATGTCTCCCTTAGTCTACTACTTGTCCTGCCAGGGCGTCTGCATAGGGTTAGGGCTATAGGGACTTAAACTCATCGCTTCTTTACTAACTACATCCCACTTCGGAGATTTTGGGGTTTGTTCCCTTGATATGGGTGCATTCCCAGGACCACAATTATCAGCCAGAACTATGACATCATTGGTTATAAATATTAATTAAATGTTATGAACTAGTTACTTTCTATTTTTGAACTTATGTATGTATGTATGTATGTATGTATGCACACACACATATTATTTAGAAAATGAAAGTTAAAAAATAATCTATTACTGGACCTAAAGAGATCACCGCTCTTGCATGGCACCTAGGCTCGAGTCCCAGTATCCACATGACAGCTCACAATCATCTATAAACCCAGGTGCAAGAGATCAAATGTCTACTTCTGGACTCCACAGACACGAGGCTCTCACATAGTGCACACTCATACATACAGGCAAGACACTCATACACATATAAAACCCATAAGTTTATGTTACCAATTTTAGACAAACTTATTTTGCTTATTCATACCATGAGTGTGCTTTTAAATTGTAATTTTAAATTAAATTATTTTTGTTACCACTCAGCCTACTGAGTCTCCTTGTGACACTTTCAGACATGTGTATCATTGTTTATTGGTGTGCTTTCTCGTATTGGCTCTCTGTTACCCTCTTTGTCCTCCATCATCTTGTTGGTTCACTTCCTCCTATAAAATGGTCTTGGCTTTATACACGAGAGTGTAGATTCTTCAGATGGGGGGAAACTTGCAGCTCGGCTTTCTTTCCCACCTATTCCATTATTTTTAGAGTCCTTCATTTCTAAGGTTCCTCCTTCTACTTCATGCTATAGGGTGAACGTGTGTATGTGTGTGTGTGTGTGTGTGTGTGTGTGTGTGTGTGTGTGTGTGTATGTGTGTCCCAGTGTGCACACAGGAAAGACAGCATGAACTTATTCTTATTAGTAGACTAGGAATGGGAAAGCAGAGCTATGAACATCACATCCACCCCTATAACCTCAGCCAAGCTGCTTCTCAGTTGTGGCTCTGCAAATTTATTTATTTTTATTTCATTTATTCATTTAACTGGCTCAGCTCACTTACTATCCTCAGAAGGAGGGAAAATGGAGGTCCAGGAGGCTTCAAGCAATTTCTCCTATGTTAATTTGTTAAATAGAAGTGGTTCCTCTGGTTTTCTTCATTCACCATAAAAAGAGAAGCCAGAGAAAGGCTGAGACAGAGTGAGGGGACGTGTGTGTGTGTGTGTGTGTGTGTGTGTGTGTGTGTGTGTGTGTGATAGTTGGTAAATGCTGGAAGAGGAAATTCAAGAGATGTCAAAATTACTAAAAGTAATAATGACAGTGCACAGTGAAAAGTTGCCTCAGTGGAGCTGATGGTAAAGCAGAAGGAAAGTTACCGACGGAGATAAGGCTGATTGTAAGGGCGACATTGTGAAAGTGCCTTCCTGGAATTCACCACTTGCAGTGGATGGATATTGTGTGAGGTCCTAACCCAGGGCAGCCTAGGTCCTGTCAGGAGAAGATGAAGGACAATGGGGGGGTAGGGGAATGGTCAGCGTTGCATGACGGAACTTGAAAAACCTGACTTTGTACCTTTGGCTCTAGCTACTTAAGTCACTTGTATCTTTATACAACTATATTGCTATATTAAATCATGAATGTTTTTACGAATGGAAGTAGGTAGATTTAAAGCCACTTATTGCATAAAACATTTATTTACCTTTTATTAGTATTTATTGTTCAGGGATGAGAAAAGTGGAGATTTACCACTCAAATATAACTAGGAAAGTTTATCTACAGTTTCCTTTCCCCTTGATATATTAAAATACATGAGTTGATGGACACCCACAACTAGGAAAGTTTGTCTACATTTTTCTTTCCACTTGATGTATTAAATAAATGAGTTCTTGGACACCCTTACACTTAAGAAAGACAGGCATGCTGAAGTATTTGTGAGTGCATTGTCATAACAGTCTCAAGGTAAAACCATGAGGTGTGTGTGTGAAACATACATTTTGTGTGTTATGATTGTCCTATATTTTTGTCATCTTAAACATTTTCTCGTGTTGAAATTATTTTAAATACTTGTGATAACAGTTATCATTTATTTGTTCGATATATTGTTATTTTTTAAATATTTATTTATTTATTATGTATACAGAAGAGTGTGTCAGATCTCATTACCGATGGTTGTGAGCCACCATGTGGTTGCTAGGAATTGAACTCAGGACCTCTGGAAGAGCAGTCAGTGCTCTTAACCTCTGAGCCATCTCTCCAGCCCCTCGATATCTTATTTACCAGTACCTTTACACATATTCTAATTGCTCCAACGATCCTGAAGGGTAACTCTGCCTCTTCCTGCCCTTGACCACATGCAACTGTCAATGTTAGTGTGAGAATTTCATGCCAAAGTTTACCAGGCATTATTTTTTAATGTCTACTTTTTACAGTGCCCTGGGGGGGGGGGATCAAACCCAGGGCCTTGCACAAGTCAGGTAAACACTCTACCATTAGGTTTTGGCTCTATCACAAGATTCCTTTAACCCAATTAAAATCTGTTAACCCTCCCCCTCCCAACTTCTAGGCCAAATGAGCAGAAGGAAGAAGTTCTGCTGCCTTTTGTCTTCACCTGAATTCACACAAACAAACTTATCAGAAGGTGACTGGACTCTAGAGTCCTCGGGTAGGTTCATTGCCTTCTCCAGATGCTTTATCATGGGCAAGCCGAAGTGCAAGCTGTGTTTCTGTTGGCTCCATTTCGAAATCTCTTGGCATTTAACTGTTTCTTCAAGTTCCTGAAACTCCAAGCATGCACACTCTCCTCACTAAGAGGAGAATACTTTCTTCCCACACAGCAAAGCATCAACTATCCAGTCAACAAGTATTTATTAAGCACTTGGGAAGTGTTCTGCACACAGTGAACACATTTTTCTGAAAAGCCTGATGCAATTGTAACCACATTTTTGCGCCTTTAAAGATGGAGATGTATATGATTTTGTCTTCTCTGTCTCTGGATTTTATAGTTTCCTAGCAGTAGCAAAACCTATACAGGATAAGAGTTGTTTGGTTGACTATTTCTAACATAAATGTGTGTTGGTGAGCTGCGAACTGAACAAGAAAGCATGGTTATGTGTACAGTCCCCAATACTTCATTTAAATACTTTAAATAAAGAAATCCCCAAATACTTTAAAATGAGGATTTCTTGACTTCGGGACAGTTTCAGTAGGAGTTGTGGCCACCACCTCCATCATGTGCGTTTAGATGGATGGTGGGTGATGGGCAAGTAGGAATCAGTCTTTGGTTTAGGATTGTGTGATTAAAAACACATTTGCCTGCACTCTAGCTTGTTCAGCTTCCATCTCTGGCTGCAATTATGACAGCAAAGCATCTGAATGAAGACTTTGCTCAGTCTCTGTTGTTTTTGTGTCTCTTGTGGGGCCCACCACCCAGTTCCCCAATAAATCACACAGAGGCTTATTATTATGTATGAATGCCCAACCTTATTAACTTGCTTAGTTTCTGGCCGGCTTTCCTTAACTTAATTTATCCCATCTACCTTTTGCCTCTGGGCTTTTCCCATGCCCTTACTTCTGTATCATTCTCACTCCACGGCTTGCTGTGTGTGTGGCTGGGTGGCTGGCCCTTGGAGTCCTTCTCCTCTGGCTGCTAGATTTTAGATCCTTTCTCCCAGATCTCTCCTTCTATATATACTCTCTGCCTGCCAACCATGCCCATCCTTTCCTCAGCCTTGCTATTGGCCAGTTCTTTATTAGACCATCAGGTGTTTTAGACAGGCACAGTATCACAGCTTCACAGAGTTAAACAAATGCAACATAAGCAAAAGTAACACACCTTAAAATAATACTCAACAAGTCTCTGTTTGATGAAATGAAATGCTACCAAGAGTCTCCTTAACAACAACAGGAGGAATTCTTTAACCCATTTCTCCACAAGCCCCTGCCTTTGAAATACTAGTTCCTCACTCACCTAGAACATCTTTTCAATGTGTCGGAGACAAATATACAAAAGAGGAATGAAGCCAGGCTGCTTTGTAGTTTGCTTCCTTCCTCAAAAGTGACTGGCATTTTGCTGATTTCTGAGACTCCGTGACACCCCACGTAGTATTTTCAAGGCCTGCTGATGTACCTAGCTGGGGTTGCTGAGGAACGTGTAAGAGCCATTATCTTCCCACTGGATTTGGTTGTCATCTCCTGGACCAGCTCTGCTGCTTTTGCAGCTATGGAAAAAGATCTTCTGTTACTTTGATGCTAGGCTGAGCCGGTCCATCCACACACACTGCTCTGCGCCCTCTTAGGCTCAGACACATTCTAAGGAGGAAACAGTAGTGTGGCAGTTAATCTTCGTTTTGAACTTGACTGGATTTAAGATGACTGCTCTGCTTCCTGGCTGGCCGTGATAGAAACCACTCCACCTTGCCATGTCTGCCCACCATGACTGGCCATAAAGCTGCCACTAATCTTGCCCTTAGGTTGTTTCAGACAGGTGTTTTGTCCCAGTGACAAGGCAAGTAACCAGAGCAAGGACAGCCAAGACGTCCCTCCTCAAAGCCAGTCTTGTTGTGTCTTCTCATCTTCCTTCTTTGATCATTCATAGCACAAAAAAATCTTGGCACAGTTGCTAAAGAGCCTGGGAGTCAGCTAGATGGATAGGCCCTCTGTGTTGCAGTTCTCCCTTTCACTAAAACATTCCATCTCCCAGGGAGGTACATCATGGCAGAAGATAAACACTTCACAATAGCTGTAGGAAGTCCCTGAAACTGACCAGACTCATTAGGCCCCTCCCTCCCAGAGTAAGCCATAAAGATGGCTGAATAGTCACTCTCAGAGGAGCCAAGCTGCACAGAAAACTCTGAGACAAGAACAGCTACCGGGAAGAGGTTTAGACCAACTGAGTCACTTGGAAAGGACAATCTCCATTTGAGGTTCCCACAAATATCAGGAACTGGAGGACCATAGAGGAGGGGCAGACACTATTGAGGGAACTAGGAATTCAACAGGGACCTGAAGACCAGTGTGGATTTAGCAGCTTTGCTAAGATCTTTATGAAGTAGGAAAGGCGCTGGCAGCCCTCAGTGACTTAGACCAGAATGTAAAGAGAGAGCAACCTAGAAGAGAGAGCAAAATGATGAAGCTGAGGGAGAGATCTGCCTGGGTTGCTTGAAGACAAATATGGCAAGATTTGTGTTGAGCTGGAGTTCCCAAGGAAAAAAATTATAGAAGTCAAATTGTATCTAAGGGGCATCCGAAGGGCTGAAAGCCCAAAGAACAGTTCACAGACGATATCCATGATAGAACAATACAGGTAGAAGGATCAAACCTGTCCCAGGGGCGGTTCAATTATCTCCCCAGAGTAGTGAGGGTACATTTCCCTCCAGCAAAAGGTTACGCTAAGGGTAGAGATGGTTTGCCAAGGCAGGAACCCCCCCAGCAGCCAGGTATGGTGAATGGCGTAGACAGCACTACAGTGCCCATCCAGGGCCTCTCTCACCCAGGGAGCCAGCAAGTACAGCAGGGAAGAGTAGGTGCATGTTCCCCTTGGCCCTACATAGGTCTGAGAACATTAAATCAGGCCCAGGGAGCTCATCAGGGTCAGAGGAATATAAGGAGGCTACATGGAAGAGCTCCGGGATATGGGAAATATAACAACTCAGAATGCCTGAGGACTACAGAAAGGTAATTAAGACACCACCTCTCATCCATACTTTGTATTTAAGCTTGGTCAGTAAAAGAAGCCATTAATACAAATGGATAGAGCCTTTGCATGCTATATTAGCCCTTGCTTATGTGGGACTTTACTATCATTTTAGTTGTAAACATTTGGGATCACCTGACACTTGCTCAGAACAGATAACAACAGACTTTCAGAGTGCTTCACCAAGGTGAATTTTGTAACCCTACCATTTGTGATGGGATGGTGGTTCAGGGTGTTGCCTTGTCCTGCCCATTCTCTGCAAACGGTATTATTATATAGATGACATAATGCTAACTTCTGAGTTTTTGCAAATCTGGAAAGCCATTGGAGAGACATCTAGGTGCTTTCCACCTACCTTATGACCTAACCTACTCAGGCAAGGATAATTGAAAGAAAAAAAAAAAAGCAGATACCAGCTGAGCTGGCCAGAAGAGGTTTAGACCAACTGAGTCACTTTGGAGAGGAAATGTCCTGTCTGTTGAACTGCCTGTAGGCTGTGGAGTCTTCTCCAGGTCCCCAGCTTTGTGAGCGACAGGTGAACTTTGGTGATGAAGCATCTTTGAGTCATTTCATCTCCTTTAACTCCTCACTCATGTCCAGAAAGTAATATCTAAAAAAACCTGTTTTATATTGGTCTGCCATGGGCTCCCTCTCTGGGGTGAGGAGAAGTATTGTTACACAACACTCCACATGTAAGGAGACTGGAACTTCGGCATATGCAAGAAATGTGATCACATTTCCAGGCCTGGACTAGGGGTTTTGTGTAAGTGGTGTTGAGGTGACCCCACCCTTGTGCTGAATGTAAAAACTTCACAAGAAAGTTGTGTCCCACTTAGCACCACCCTGGGGAAGACATTCCGGTTGCCACCATTGTGTGACATCTCTCTTTATCCACGTCTGCTGTGGTCACAGTCTTGTGCTGTGTTTGCCCGATTCCTCTTTTCAACATGTCTTTGTAATTTTGGAAGAAAAATAAGGTTCAGGTTTTGTAATATATCTCAAAGGGGCGTGGCTTCAGTGTAGAACGTGAAAGAAGAACTTAAATCATTTCCTCCACATTTAGGAAAAGTAACTTGTCATACCTTCTACATTGATTGGGAAGCTTTATTTATTCAATAAATAGTAATTGAATCCTAATGTATTCTAAACAGGTTTCTTTGTAAATAGGTTCACCTTCTCTTTGGGGAGTTTATGAATTAGTGGAAAACAAATGTTAAACAAGACAATGTAACTGTGTATAAGAAAGTGATCACTAGACACTGGAGACACCCAGAAAATATACTTTAAGGACAGTAATAACAACAGGAAAAACCTTCTGCTAGGAGCTTTCTATATATTGACTTCATTTATTTAAGAACTATGGTGTTCCAGAAGATTATACACTGGGCTTCTATTGATCCCATACTATGCAACATTCTACCATTGATCTATACCCCAGCCTTTACCCTGCATAAGCGAGACAATTTGTGTAGCTTAGTCTGTTTAAGGGGCCCCTGGCAGCGGGATCAGGATCTATCCATGGTGCATGAGCTGGCATTTTGGAGCCTGTTCGTTACCTATGGTGAGACACCATGCACAGCCTTGATGCATGGGGGAGGGGCTTGGTCCTGCCTCAACTGAGGATACCAGGCTTTGCTGATGGAGAGGCTTACCTTTCCAGGGAAGGGGATTTAGGTGAGTGGGTTGAGGGGAAGGAGGCTGGGAGGGGGGTATCAGGAGGAGGGAAGAGGGGCATCTATGGTTGGTATGTAAAATGACTTAAAAAAATTATTGCCAGCGGGTGGTGGTGCACGCCTTTAATCCCAGCACTCAGGAGGCAGAGCCAGGTGGATCTCTGTGTGTCTGAGGCCAGCCTGGGCTACCAAGTGAGTTCCAGGAAAGGTGAAAAGCTACACAGAGAAACCCTGTCTCGAAAAACAAACAAACAAAAAATTCTTAATAAAGAAAAAATTTTAAAAATTTATTTTTATTATTACTATTTTCAAAAATGGAAGCAGAACCTTACTAAATTCTCCAAGCAGACTTGAATGTGTGATCTTCCCATCTAAGTCTTCTGAGCAGCCAGGATTGCACTAGGTCTGTTTTATTTAGTCTCCATAATGGCACTTTAAATAATTTGATAAGGGCCTCTATAACAGGTATAACGGGGTGATAATCAGCAGTAGGAAATAAAAAGGGGCTTTGGCAGTGTGGTTTTCCATGGGGCCTCTCTGTGGTGTGCAGGCCCCCCTTCCTGGTTGAATCCTGAGGTTGTCTGTCTTCTGTGTGTGGACTACTTTCCCCCTTTATTCTAACATCATAAATATACCCACTGTTCTGCATCAGGGACTCCCCACCACCCTGCTGACCCCCTTCCACAGGTCTTCTCCACATCAGGCATATTCTGAAGTGTGGGGGAGAGGCTCACGCATGAGTTTGGATAAGGGGCAGCATTTGCCTGTAACAAATCACATGGGGTAGGCACAGGCAGTGTCTCCACAAATGAGATGCAAGGTGGCAAGGTAACTTAAATGAGATTCAAGTCCTAAGATCTGTGCATTTCACCATTATGCTCACAGTTAAGATGACTATCAACTAAGGAAACCCACAAGACACAGGCGGATGGCATGGTGGAAGGCTGTGGCAAGAGCTTGGGTGCGCTGAATTCTATTTCCAGATTTTCCAGATAAAGCTGTGCCCAAACTGAATGTTGTTTTCAATTTTAAAAACAAAGGAAAAATGAACAAAACAAAACCTCCCCTAGTCAGGCATGGTAGCCATCAGGAGTTCAAGATCATCCTGAGCTATGGACTCAAAAAGCCAAAACCCAAGCAACTAACCAAAGCTTTAGCCATAATCTATTAACCTGATTTTTTCTTAAAGTAAAATTTACGTGTGTGTGTGTGTGTGTGTGTGTGTGTGTGTGTGTGTGTGTGTGTGTATGTGTGTGTGTGTATTTGTATGTGTGTGTGTGTGTGTGTGTGTGTGTGTGTGTGTTCATGCCATGGTATGGTATGGATGTCAGAGGACAAGTACCAAGAATTTTTTCTCTTCTATTGCGGTGTGGTTTCAGGAGATCAAACTCACGTCACCAGCTCAGTGGCAAGTGTTCTTACATGGTGAGCCACCTTTCTAGACCTAAACTGATTTCTTAGCACGCAAATGATAGCTTATGCTAGGGAAGATGTGGAGTAAGGGGACCACTCCTCCCTAGCTGGTGGCAGTGCAGCCTTGTACAGCCACTATTAAAATCAATGTGGCTGTTGCACAGGAAGTTGGGAATTGGTCTACTTCAAGATCCAGCTATACCGCTCTTGGATATATACTGAAAGGACTCTGTATTATACTACAGACACTCATGCTCATCCATGTTCATTGCTGTTCTCTTCCTAATAGGCAGAAATTGAAACAGTCTAGGTGTCCATCAACAGATGACTGGATGAAGAAAATATGGTACATTTACATGGTGGAATATTACTGAAAAAAATGAAACCCATAGATAAATGGGTGGAGCTAGAGAAAAAAATCATCCTGAATGACACCAAAACAGAAATATTGTATGTACCCAAAAGTAACTCTCCTTAGAAATAGGCTATATTTATTATAAATTCAGTTATTCAAAAATAGAAGCAATACAACAAACACAGGGTAGACAAAAGTCTTTGCCAAGAGTCACAGAATATATACCTTTGTTTTTGTGGGACTATGCCAGGTTTAATAAATATAACCATCGTTTTTTCACATTCTTTACAGACAATATACAAGGTATGCACCCATGTTAGTATTTATTAGTGTTAACTTCATCATAGGGCAGTGACAAATTTTGAGGTTAAATACTTTGTGATGTCATGCTTATATCTACTTTTGTCTGTTACAAAGGATTTATAGTCTGTGGTGTGACTGGTGTATTGTTATTTTTCTTATGTTCTCAGTCTAAGATAAAGGTACCTCTTGGATCTGGTTTAATCTGAAGCTCAGCAATTTAACTTAGCTATACAGAAAGTGCTTCCCGCCCCACTTTTTAATAAAACTTAAAAGGCATGTGTTTTATTATGATGTATTTCTGTCCAGCACTAATTTCTATAAATCTCAGCTTGCAACCTCTGTTGGTAATTTTCTATCAGCTGCTGCCTCCCCAATGCTTCACCAGGGTTCTCTGTTGTACGGCTTAATAAGAAAGAGAGATTTGTTTCCCTGTTTCCATCACTTATCAAGGGGGTCCAGGGCTCATAGGGAAACAACATCTTCAAACTCTTGCTGTGTTTATTTGTTTTAATGAAGAACATAAATCGGTTTCTATCAGTTCCAACAAGTTCAAGGTCAAAGCACCAGCAGGTTTGGTGAGGGCTTCTTTCTTATTCCTACATGGGAGTCCTGAGTACCTCATCCTCTGAGAGAAGGGACATGTTCTCATGTGCACAAGGCAGAAGGGCAAAGGGGGTAAAGTCTTTTACCAAGCCCCACCTTGGATATACTCCACACTGGTCTCAAACTGGTCATCCCATTGTGTTATATTTTCCAGCATCATGTGCCATGGCTGCTGGCCAAACTCTTGCTTTAAAAGGAACTTTTGTTTAGAGGGTCAAAGTAAAGTCGTAAGACATGGTGAGTTACAGTGTTGCCTCACCTGTGACACACAGGCGAGCTGTGGCAATAAGTGTTCACTCTAAACAGTGCCTGGGGCTCCTCCTCCCTGAGAGAACTGAAACTAATGATTCGCTACGTTGTGTCGGAATTATGAATATACTAGCCAGGGAGGACCATGGGTTGAAACTACTTTAGCCATGCAGGCCGCCAACTCTGAATGCCAAGTGTCCTCACAGAACACAGGCCCTATGGTTATTGGTATGAGAGAGAAGTCAATGAGGGCTGGCAGGACAGCAAAGACACTGTTAATATTCTAATCTGCCCCTTGAAATCTTGCCCCTTGGCTCCACCCTGTGCGTAAAAGGAAGAACTCTGCCCCTTCTCTCTCTTCTGCTTCCCTCCTACGAGGTGCGCCTAGTCGAACACCCCTCTCGTTCCCTCTCCTTTTTTCTTTTCCTGTCTTTCTCTTTATACCTCATTAGAATAAACCATTTCCACGTGGATGTCGCCTCTGTGTGGTGAATGTCTACCTGCTGCCCCATTGCAGTGGGTTGCCTGCCAGTCTGCCAGCCTGCCAGCCTGCCAGCCTGCCGCTGCATCTGGCCAGCATGCCAGGCATGGGATACCACACCTTGAAGAGCAGGGCAAACACAGTATTTACACACTATTTCCTTTTTCTCTTGCTTGGGTCTTAGGTTGTAAGACCCGAGGCTTGTCTTGAACTTGCAACCCTGCCACCCCAATCTCCCAGGTGCTATATGCCAAATGTGGGCCACCAAACTCAGAAGTACTTATGAGCTCTTTAGCAGTCCATGTGACTACTCCAGAGCAGATTCACTGAAGCTGAGAAAGTTCATATATAACCAAAGTAATGACAAATTAATAGGCTAATGCCAATGAATACAAACTCACAAATCAAGATTGCCATGCATGCTTTGTTTTGTATTATGAGTCTGGACATCAAATCCAAGTGTGCTAAACAAGTGTCTACCACTAATCGATACCCCTAGTCCACCATTGACCCTGGGAAAGAATTTCATTCCCTAGATGGTTATGACATTGCTGGTTTTGTTGCTGTTGTTTCGTTTCTTGAAACAGGGTCTCACACTGTAGTTATCTCAGGCTGGCCTGGAACTCAGTATGTAGCCTATGCAGGCCTTGAACAGTAATCTTCCAGCCTCAGCCTTCCAAGTGCCAGCATCACCAGCGTGTGTCAGCTTGTAGCCATAAGTTTCCTGTAAACACTACCTTTGTCCAGATCACCAGGGTGTGTGTACCCACCACACTTCATGCCATTCAAGAGTACAAAGCATGGGTTTGAGATGACCTTCAACCCATTGCTTCCCCCTAAAAATTTCTGGCTTTCTCTAAATGCTGGGCTTGAACTCTGCCTCACACTGTGGATATCAGTTCAGCTGAATTAATAACTGGGTTTTCCATGCAACTACCTTGAACAGGCAACGCACGCCTTGGGATACTCCTAGTCCTTACAAACTGGATCTCGACTACCAGTGGGACAGTGGCCTCTGCTTGTGAGCTATGCTTAAGTCATTTAAAGTTCCAAATGTTGATGGTGTGGTTGAGAGAAGACCTAATTTTGCTCAAATCAGTTAGGAAGACTTAAATTTTCCAACTGTCAATAAAACCTCCTGGCCGGCAAAGGCCCAAGTTGAGCTCTGAGTTGTATAGTTAATCCGTCAGCCTGGTTGAGTAATTTGCTTGCGTGTGCATGCGAGTGTGTGTGTGTATGTGTGTGTGTGTGTGTGTGTGTGTGTGTGTGTGTGTGTGTTTGGAGGGTATGGGGACTTTTGATATGTAGTCCCGACTGGCCTCTTCTTGAACTTGCAGCCATCTTTCTGCCTCAGTCTCCCACATTCTGGGATTGCAGATGTGTGCCACCAGGCCTGTTTTTAAACAGGGTAATTTTCAGAATCAAACTACTAAATGCTAGTGACATAAACATATATAAAAAAAGCTGAAGTAAGTTTCCCCTTTCTTGTTTCATACAGAAGTGAGTCTGAGGTGCTTCACTGAGGGGGACGTGTGATATTTGGCCAAAGGAAGCAAGTCCTTGCTAGTGGAAGGGTTTCTGGGGACAACTTCTGCCAAGCTTGTCTAGAGTCTTGAATCCCCCACAGGTCGGGACATAGATTGACTGGACAGGCCCAAGCTTAAGCCAGGGTGACAACAGAATCCTTTATTTCCTGTGTCTCAGTGAGACCTCCCTGACTCAGTGATTCTAGTCCAGCCCAGAATGGATCAGGCCGAATCTCCTGCCAGCCTGGTGGCAAAGGAGTTTGGAGTTAGAATTCAGTGAAATTAATGAAAATAGTCAGGTTTATAACAACTAAATGTGTCCTCTGAGAGCTGACCCTGCTTCTAAGAGTTCTTTAAGTGTGAAAAAGTATGCAAATTCTTTAAAGATTGTACAATGAACTTGCTCCTTGAACAGGTATTTCCTGAAGGACTTCTAAGTGACCAGCGTTTGAGATGAAGTGCTAGCCAGGCAGGTATACCTATACTTCCAGCCTAGAGGCAGGTACCGGTACACAGCCATTAAGCACAGTATGCTAGGGATGAGGATGAGGAGAGGCCAGAGGAGACTGTTTTGCTCAAATGGAGGGAGCCACACAGGACACTGTTCCTCCGGGACAGGTCTGGAATGCAAAGGTTGCACATGAATGCTGGAGGAGGGGGCAGCATAGATCTAAAGATGGGGAGCAGGGAGCAGTGTGTCTCTAAGGTCCTCAGGGTCCAGGATGCTGAGGCTTTGCATAGCAGTGCTGGAGAGCTTGCTTGGGCTGCTGAGTGGCTGCTTGCCCCGCCCTGCACTGGCTCTTCTTCTTCCTCTTGCTGTGCCTGTGTGTACATTGCTGCTCAGACTCTCTGCCCTGCTTCACTTCCTTTGATGCAATATGAAATATCCCCATTTCATCTGCCCAGGTCCACTTCTGTGTGAAATAAGGAAGGGGAAACTTCTACTTTCAATTTAAACTTGCCATCGGAGCTGAATATTTTGGTTTTGAAAAGAATCTGCATTAAGAAACTGATCAGATCGACTATGGGACACGGCAGAAGTCTACCAAACCATTCAGAACTATGTAGATCCAGGGACTAGGGCAGAGCTCTGTTGGGTGGTATGCTCAACAGGAGGAGAAATTAAATCCTCTTGAGATAACAATCTGCTGTGGTCATATTTAAAAAGTCATCTTCCACCAATTAATGTCATCAGCAATTAAAAAACTAAAGACAGTATAACATTAACTTTGTAGCTAGGAGCTCAAATATAAGGAATTTTATCTTACCAATGGCTATAATTTCCATCTCCATGGGGCACTAGGACTCATCCACTCGAGATTCATTGTGTATCTCTGTGGATTAAAAGTTTAGCTAAACTCTTGGCATATGAAGTGGAGGAAGGCTATGGTGTCATGGAGTTTGTGATCCATCAATGGAGAACAGTTAAACAGTTTCCTACCCAGCAATCACAAAGAGGCCTCAAGCATTCTCCCAAGATTTGTTTAGAAGAATGTAATAGATAGCAGCCAGGGTAGGAGGGACTGTTCCTGAGATGATGTCTTCCTCCTGTGATCTGTGTGGATCCTCGATCTGGTATGGGATCCATGGAAGTAGAAAGAACTGACAGGTAGCTGTCAAGCTTTAGAATGTCTTCTCAGCATGCTGTCTCTGAACCAAGAGTCAGAGCGACTAGTCATAGTTCTGTATCTGCTAAGCCACGACTCAACATCCATTGTAGTTTTGATCTCATGCCTTACACACTTGTTGCCTGTCGGCACACAGATGACTATATATTGTGCAGGCCTTGGTAGAAAGGATCATGTCCAAGTGGTAGAGTTATGGGTTTAAACTTCATTTTTACTCCTTACCAAGACAATGATTCTCAAACCTCCTAATGCTGTGACCCTTTAATAATACAGTTTCCTACATTGTAGTGGTCCCCAACCATAAGATTTTTTTTTGTTGCTACTTCATAACTGTAATTTTTCTACTGTTATGAATCATTATGTAAATATCTATGTTTTCTGGTGGTCTTAAGGGACCCTTGTGAAAGTGTCTTTTATCCCTAAAGGGATTGCAACCCATAAATTGAGAACCACTGTTCTATGATGAGCAAAATATGGAATAAACTGGGTCACTAAATCTAAGGCTGTTTAAACCAGTGTTGTGTAATATTTTGTTTGTGTTCTGACAAATAAAACTTGCCTGGAGATCAGAGGGTGGAGCTAGCCACTAGTTAACTGGGTAGTGTTGGCTCACGCCTCTTATATCAGCAGTTGAGAGGCTCATGTATTTAATCCCAGCACTTGGGAGGCTCTCACCTTTAATTCCAGCAATCGGAAGTCAGAGACAGGAAGTTGTAACATGAATTTCTAAATGGTCTTATTAAATAAAAAATTCAGGGAAGCCAGGTAATAGGGTGAATTTTGAAAAGTCAGAGAAGGAGAACAAGCCACAGCTAACCTCACCTCGCCAACTTCTCGGCCGATTCTGTTTCCTCAAACTAGAATCTGCTAAGTCCTCATCTGAATGGATCTCAGATGAACTGCTGCTAAACACTTAAAAGCCTAAAAGCTTAAAACCTCTAGTTCCTGGTCCTCACACCTTATATAATCTTTCTGCTTCCTGCCATCACTTCCTGGGATTAAAGGCGTGTGTCTTTCCCAAGCAAGACATGAAATCTCAAGTGCTGGGATTAAAGGCATGTGTCACCATGCCTGGCTGTTTCCAGTGTGGCCTTGAACTCCCAGAGATCCCGATTGATCTCTGCCTCCAGAATGCTAGGATTAATGGTGTGTGCTACCACTGCCTAACCTCTAAGTGTAATATAGTGACTGTTCTGTTCTCTGACCACCAGATAAGTTTACTGGGGTGCATGATATGTCAGCCACAGGAAGTGATAAGACAGGGCACAGACAGGACCCCGGCCCTTCAGTCTGAGGATCTGGAGAGGTCAGAAGACCGGTGGCTGCTCCTCTACTTCTTTCATCTTTCAGGTCATTACCCTGACATCTGACTCCTGGCTTTTATTAATAAGATTAATTAGATTTATGCTTCAAACCAGTTATAGCCAGCTATCTGTCACTTCACAGCCTGGGTATGTTGAAAAAATTTGTCACTGGGGGTTTTGTCAACATGTTCACATCAATGTTCTCAGAAAATATGTAATAATACAGCCACACAAACCTAGATGGCCCAGCCCTCAGCACTCCTAGGCTATGTGGTACATACTGTCTGTTGTTCCAAGGCTTCAAACACGTGCAGGATGTCATGACAGTGACAATATGGGCAATTATGACACGATGGTATTTGTGTATCTAAAAAGAGGTAAGATAGAAAAGGTACATAGTGGCATAAAGATGCAAACTGGTGCTTTGCCTGCCATGCCTTCCACCATGTGAGAGCACATTTGTCTTGAGGGAAAAAAAATTAGAGATACATTTTACAATTGCAAATTGCTGACTTTGCTTCTGTAAACTTGCTTTTGTTAGACACTGACCCATCCTCTCCCTGGAAATAAGTAAAAAGTTTCAGAGCCCAGCCGTCGGCCTTGGGACAAGGTCTGCAATTATAGATTAAAATAATAATAAGTCCCTGTTTAAAAATTCCTCAAAGGGGACCCAAGATAAGGACCATCTGGAGAGTCCAGCAAACTAGGTCAAATGTCAGCCAATCATAAGCCTATAACTATGCGAACTCCCCTCCAGAGTAACCGCTCCCCCTAGGTCTCCCCTGAGCCTACCAGTTTACAATGAATGTTACAAAATTTTCCCGCGTAACAAAATGATTGCTGAAATATATGATGATTTTTAAATTGGGCCAAACCCGGGGCACCTGGTATCTTATGCTAATTTTGTAGTTTCTGCCTTTAAAAATGCTTGTAACCGCTGCTCAGGGCTCTCTGACTGACCAGGACAGAGAGCCCACTTGCGCCAGTGCTGGATACATTCCTCATGCGTGCTGCATCTGCTGGTTTGGAATCTTGGTTTCTGGGGGGGCCCTCTCACAGACGAAAGTATCCCAGGGGTCTGGGGTCTTTCAGTCTCTTCTACTACATGTAGTCTCCGCAAGAAGGCACAGTGATGAGGGAAACCTTGGCAGATGCCAGATTTGCTTGTCCCTTCACCTTGGACTTCCCAGTCCACAGGACTTTGAAAATCAGTCTAGGGCCCTAAGAAAGCGTGTCTTGGGGGCACTGTCCTAGGTACTGATCATCTCCTACTGTGTAATTTTCTCAGAAGGATTTAATATTTTCCTCTCTAGATCTGTTATTGTTTTAAAACTTATTTATAGCCACATTTTGCCTCTTAATCCTGACCAGCACATGGTGTCATTTGCCATTTGGAGATGACACAGACTTGCAACAGTTCATGATTCTGAAACTTAAGTTTGTTCTCTATATTGATAATGTATATTATCAATATATTAGATCTGGAATACACTAAGAGACAAATCTCCTGGACTGAAGACCAGTGACCCCCCCCCCAAACTCCTTCATGCCCTTGGTGCCAGATGGGGACTGCTGAAGCATCCAGTTTGTGGTCTGAGCAGCCCTTGTGTTCTCAGGTTCTCCAGTGTGAAGAGAGCCTTTGTTGGACTCCCCGGTCCCTATGGATTTTACGCCATTCTTCTATATCCCCTTTATAATATATACATGTTCTATTGGTCATTTGCTCTGTGCTTCACATATGGTGGGCACTTGTTGAGTTGAATGGTATCAGCATCATTCAATGTATACATTTTTATGATTTGAACGGTTCCATCAAATTCATAAGTTCATTCATTCTGTGGCTAAAATGAACCTACATTTTCCAACCCTACTTCCACAACCCCATTCATGCTCCACTGTCTTGCTTCAGGGTTCTTTTCATAGTCTTCAAACATATCATCTTTTTATCAGTTCTTGCCTTTTCAGTCCCTTCATTTTTTAACTTTAAAACAATAACCCGCAAAGCACAATCTTTTCATGCCATTCTCTCAAGCAATACTCTGTAGTGGCCACCCTGTTACTCTTGGATATGGCTCTGATTGCCTAACAGGATTCACAAGACCCACAGTGAGTAGCCTTAGCTCATGTTCCTGGATTTATTTGCAATATCTTGGATTATGCTATAGTTCAACTGAATCTACCTCCAGAGTGAAGGCTATATTCCTGAAGCTAGCACCCCTACTGTTGGCATTCAGGCCTCATTTATCACCTCTTCTCAGGATTGCCTATTGTCCATGACTGATCTGAGTAGAATTAGACCAGGTTCCATCTTCTCAGCTCAGAACAGCTTTGCGTGATGATTCCTAACCTCAGAACTAGAGGAGATGGGTAGCCTCTGATGAGACTGTGTCACAGCTCTACTTACCTGTGCAACTTCTGGCTTTTCTTTCTTCACTTCTGTAGGCTCCCTGAGATGATGGCTTCTTATTCCTAGAGGCTATTTCTAGAGAGACATTTTTCTGGACATTTGTTTCTTTGTCTGTCCTATAGCTTGATAACCCCCTAGACGACCACCAGCACCCCAGTCACACTTCCATAAGAATGCAACTAACACAGCGCAAGAGCAGAAAAGTTCCACAAACTCAGCATCAGCCTTGGGGGAACTGGACCTATAACAACTCTCTGGCTTGCATTCCTTGCTGGCTGTAGCCATAATAAACACTATTGGGTTTGTGGAATTGCTCATTCTGTCTTCCACTTCCAGGCCTTTGCCAGGAATATTGATTAGAAGAAGTCTTTCTCTCATTTTGCTTTTCTATTGAAAACATTTTCTTTCCTTCTTAACATATTTAGACCACTAAATATCTATGTGCCGTTTCTGTTAACTTTTGCTAGTGTCTAGCATATAACAGATTTTTTTTCTTTTTTTCAGGCAGTGTCTCACAATGTAGTCCTGGCTCCCTGGAACTCACTGTGTAGACTAGTCTAGCCTCAAGCTCATAGATTTGTCTTCCTCTGCCTCCCAGGTGTTGGGACTAAAGGTGCATGTCACACCTGGTGTAGCATGTTGTTAATAAACATTTCCCGTCACCATTCATTCATTCATCTATCCTTTCATCTTAGAAACAGGGCGACTCTGTGAGATGGTTGAAAATCCATATCAAGACAATGGTCTCACACTTCCCTCAACCCAAACTAATCTCAGTACTTGTTTTCCTAGGTGAGCATTATTCAAGCTTGTCTCCTGTTGTTCTCTGTGTTCTCATGGTTCAACATCTCCCAGGTAAGTACATTTGTTCTTCAGATATGTCAATGCATTTAATTATTAGATGCAGTGTTTTGGAGCCTGGAGAGATGGCTCAGCAGTTAAGAGCACTGGTTGCTCTTACAGAGGACCCAGGTTTGTTTCCCAGCACCCACATGGTGGCTCATGGTCACCTGTAACTCCAGCTTCACGGGATCCAGTGCCCTCTCCTGCCCTCCTCAGCCACTAGCCATGCAGATGGTACAACAAACTTATATGCAAGTAAAACACACACATAAAATAAAAATGAAGTTTTTAATGGTGCATGTAATGGCTTAAGTACCATTGCTTCTCTTTAAAGAGATTTCAATGATTACTTTTGATCTTTTCTGATGGTTTGGTCTTTTGGTTTATTTTAACCTTCTGCCTTTTCCCTGAGTTCCATGGGATATGAAGCCCGCTCCAATAGTTTCCACATTCTGGATGACAACAGCAATATTGTCTTTTGGTGGAGAGAATGTTTTACTCTTCTGGTTTAATTTCTCTCTTCTCGTGCAATTGAAAATATAAATATCCTAACTTGTCAGCAACTCACTTTTATTTTTCCTTCTAGTAGGATGTACTTTGTGGGTAACCGATTTGAGGAAAAGGATGGCATAAGAATGTAGAATAGTAAGAAGCAAGTGAATCAGAACACTTCCCAAAGTTACTTTAAACATAAAATGTAACACTTCACTCAATAACCAAAATGCGCAGAGACCAACCCCACTTGTAAACCCCTTGCTATTTCCATACAGACATGGTGGGAGGGAGCTGCTGCTGGGCTTTCCGGGTCGTGTTGGTGCAGGTCGTTTTCAGGGAAGCACCTCTGTTAACCAATCTCAAGAGCAGCTCACAGCCTTTCCTGCTCTTAACCTTGGTGGGGGGTTAAGAACACTCCCCACAGTTCCCCCTGAGGGTGCCACCTTCTCTGCTTCCTCTGTACTCACCCCTTGCCTCTGTTCCCTCTTCCTCTTAACACTTGACATTCCAGGCATGCTCAGTAATTGGTGTACTCCTCAGGAAGGTGTCACTCTTTCCTTTGCTTCTATTATCATAATTACCGTATGATCACCTTCCTAATTGATGGTGGGCTATTTCAGGGTAGAGAATAAGATTTTTGGGTTCTCCCACCAGAGAGTAGAGTCCCAGTGGGTGTAGAGTAGTTGTCAGTCTAATTACTGGACACTCTGGAAGGGCTTGCTTTGTAGTAAACTTTTGTCTTCTTATTAGTTTAGAAAGGTGCACTAAGGTAATTAAACAATTAAATATTAAATGCCCTACAAAGATGTATGCTTCTAATAACCGGCTTAATTAAAATCTTTCATTTGTAATAACAGATAACATCTGAAGAATTTAGTAACTATAGGAAAAGTGGTAAAAGATTAATATCTGTCTTTATTTGCAAAGTAAGCAAGTCTGTGGCTTTGCTTTATAAGGGTCCTTAAGTTTGACAAAGATATGTAACTACATTCTAAAAATATCATTAACTAATTGACTTGTAAAAGCAGTGTTTCTCAAAAGAAACTTCATTTTTTCCCCCTATAAGTAATGCAATATAGAGACTCACAATCTTATCTGTCTTAATATAATTTTACCAGCAGAAATTAAATACCACAGTTGATCATATCCTTTCACTTAATCTAAAATAAATCTTTGGATCACCTTTTGATAATATGTCCAGCAATATGATAACAATGACCTGTTTGGGGGAAAATTAATGTACGTTTTGGTCCCAGTATATTTCTCTGATACTTTTAATATTCGAATGCAATAAAACATTAATCAAGCATGGTGGTTCACACCAGCAAATCCCAACACATAAAAGTTGGAGCAGGAAGATCGAGTTTTTAAGGCCGACAACTCTGCCTCAAAATGAAAATAAATAAAACAAACAAACTAGAACTTATTAGTGGCATTTAATTCCCAGAGATTGCCAGCACCTTCCTTTCTACTTTCAGAATAACCTGTGCTTGACTGTGATAAGATTATTTCAGCCGGTATACAGAAAATATAACTCAATTGCACTTATAAATGCACTTATCTACTGCAGAAACCAGAAAAGTTGCTTTTGGAGAATGTGGAAGATTCCTGTAATGGCTGGATGGCTTCCCTCTGGTTTAAGGAAAATTGACCCAGAAATAGAAAGCCATGGGAACTGCACTGGGGCCTGAGATCACATTATCATGTAGTTCAGCTCTGCCTCTGAGTCATGACTTGAGGAGTTATTTTATCCCCTGATCTCCGTTTCTATTCCTTTATCATCCGAATCTCTATGCATGAGATGGCGGCTCTGTCCTGGGGACTGCTGTGCAGTGTGGATATCATTGCGGAGTTGACAGTCCTCCATGAAGGTTTTGATAATCAGGATGGCTTAGGCCATTGCTTGTAGTCTATTCAGTGTCTCCCAGGGAGCCAAGGAATTCTGTTTGAGTTTCTATTTTGTTTGCATTCTTTTGTGTATAATGTTTATCAGTATGTTGTGTTGTTTAAGTCAGATCATTCAATGATTTTTTTCCCCCAGTTCAGCCCTTACTCCCCTTTTGCTTTTGTTGGTGCCCCAAGTGTGCTGACTATGTGCTCTCTCACGGAGCCATACCAGTTCCAACTTTTCTGCCATTAGAGAAAAGGCTATGATTCCAGTTTTATTTGCATTATTATTGCCATTAATTATTTTGTAGTGCTAAGGATCTAACCCAGAGTCTCACCCATACTAAGCAAATGCCCTACCATGGAACAACCCACCCCTACCTTACTTTTAAAGATTTGTTTTGAAGTGTGTGTGTGTGTGTGTGTGTGTGTGTGTGTGTGTGTGTGTGTAAGATTGCAGGTGCCTGGGGAAGCCAGAAGAGGGCATCAGATCCTTTGTAGTTGAAACTAAAATAACCCTGTCCTCGCCAAGTTGCTTCACCTACTGGTGTTTCATCATAGTAATAGTAACCCTAAGGAGGATACAATTTGGTAGGGCATTTGCTTAGTATGGATGAGAACCTGGGTTAGATCCTCAGCACTGCAAAATAATTAATGTAACTGCTTCCACCCCACAAGAGTTTGGATTGCAGGTGTATGCCACCACTTGGCTTGAGATGCATTTCCTTGAATGTTATCCCCATACATAATTTTTATGTCTCTACTAGAGGAATATATATCTATATATATCTATATCTATCTATCTATCTATCTATCTATCTATCTATATATATATCAGCAAAGTATGTATCTTAGTTTGCTTTCTATTGCAGTGATAAAAACGATTTCCAGAAGCAATTTGGGGAGGAAAGGGTTTTTTTCATCTCACTTCCAGGTCAAAGGGAAGTCAAGTCAGGAACTCAAGACAGAGACCCTGGAGAAACACTGCTTACAGGCTTTGCGCCTCATGGCCTTGTTCATCCTGCTTTCTTATACAACCTAAGACAACCTGACCAGGGGAGGCATTACCTGTAGAGGGCTGAGTTGTCCCATATCAACCATTGATTAGAAAAATGCCCCACAGACTTTCCTAGAGATCAAACTAAAGGAGGCATTTTCTCAATAGAGGTTCCCTCTTTCCAGGTATCTCTAGCTTCACTGAGTTGACAGAACACTAACCAGCACAGGATGAGACCATGCATGTTTTATAACATTAAAAGTACTGTTATTATGTGGCATTTGTCCCATTATAATTTTTTATAATGGAACAAAACCAAGACTTAACCATGTATACACATAACTCAGGCCATTTTGTATTCAACAAAGACACCAAAAATATAATCTGGAGGAAAGAAAGCACATATGACAATTGGTACAGAGAAAACTACTTGTCCACATGCAGAAGAATGAAATTAGACTGATGTCTATCACTTTGCACAAAAACTAACTGCAAATGATCAAAGACCCAAATTCGAATCCTGAACCACTGAAACTACTAGAAGAAAACATAGGCAGTATGGCACATGACCTAGGTGTAGGGAAGGACATTATGAATAAGACTTGATTTGTCCAAGAATTAAGGCCAACAATTGACAAGTAGGACTTCATGAAACTAAAAAACTTCTGCATAGCTAGAGGAACAATCAACCAGGTGAACAGGAAGCCCACAGAATGGGAGATCATCTTTGCCAGCTACACATCTGACAGAGGACTACTATCCAGCATAAATATATTTAAAAAATCTATAAAAACAATGAATTAAAAAAAATGACCCATTCAAATATGGGCCTGGAACCTGAACAGAGAATTTCACAAAAGAAGGAAAAGTGACTAAGAAATATCTTTAAAAAATAAAAGATCATCATTCCTAACAATTAGGGAAATGCAAACCCAAACACCTTTGGGATTTCATCTTACCCCTAGTCATCATGGCGAAGATCAACAAAACAACAGTCAACAAATACTAAAGGAGATTTGAGGGAAATGAACCCTCATTGACTCTTGGTGGGCTTTCAAGCTGGTACAGCCACTATGGAAACTGCTGTGGAGAATTCTCAAACATCTAAAACTTAACCCACCACATGAGCCAGTTATATCTTTCCTTGACATCCTAATTTGCAGATACTTGCTCAGCCGTGTTCATTGCTGCTGTATTCATAATGGATAGGAAATGGAAAGAAAATAAATACCCTTCAACCAACAGATAGATAATAAAAATGTGGTATGTATAAACCATGGAATACTAGTCAGCCATAAAGAAAAATGAAGTCATAAACTTTGCAGATAAATGAATGGAACTAGAAAAGATAATACTGAGTGAGGTAGCCCAGATCTGGAAAGACAAACATCATTTATTCTGTCTGATCACAGACTCCTAGATCCAAATCTTCAGATGTGTCTACATATCCTAGAGTAACTGCAGAAGCTAGGAAACTGAAAAGGGACTGTTGCTGAGGTAGGGACTCTGAGAGGGAATCAATAGAGAGGGAATATCAGGGTACAAGTGTACTAACTGGGAAAATGGGGGGAAAAGGAAGTTTAGTTAGGAGGGAGGTGTAGATGGAAGTTTCTATTCTACCAGACCCACAGCTGTTCAGTCCCAAATAAACACACAGAGGCTTATATTAATTATAAACTGATTTGCCTGTTGCTCATGCTTATAACTAACTCACTCTTAGGCTTAAATTAACCCATAGTTCTTGTCTATGGTTAGTCATGTGGCTTGGTACCTTTTCTCAGTCCAACATTTTCATCTTACTTCCTCTGCATCTGGCTGGTGACTCCATCTCTCTGCCTTATCTCTTCCCAGTCTTCTCCTAGTCTGGTCACCCCACCTATAACTCCTACCTGGATACTGACCAATCAGCATTTTATTAAACCAATAGGAGTAATAAATCTTTATATTATACAAGAGCATTGTCCCACAGCAACAGGGGAGATAAATACAGAAGGAGGGTAAAATAATAGGAAAGATATCAGAAGAGGTTGTAAGGAATCATTTATTAACTATCTACCTAAAAACAGAAATCCTATTATATACATAAGTTTGTGTATAAATATACATCTATAGTTCAAATGAAATTTTCTCATCTAGGCTGACAATGCTACCCCCAAGAGCCAAAGACCACCTAAGAAAAAACCCAACACCAGACATGAGAAGTTCTCTTTTAAGCTGTTAGACGGTGTTGTCCAAGAGACTCTCAGAACATACAGTCTATGACTATTGCTCTTGGTTATCCCCATTCCCTAGATATGAAAGGTTAGTCCCTATTGCTGAAGATAGCATGCACCTCAGAGGCAGGGGCCAGAGAACCCTGAGCTGGAACTGACCTGAGTGCCCCCTTTCTTGGGAGTAGCTTTCATGGTATCAGAAGGTGTCATACAAGCTTCCAATGGAAGAAAGCAGCCAACAGTCCTACCCAGCTATGAGTGTATGAACAATGACCAGCATGGCATGATAACCCCAAGACTTCTGCAGTTGCATAAATACCTTTGTGGCAAACAACAGTTCTGTGATTAGACTTAAGATCCACTCAACAAGGGGGAAAACATACTTGGTGCTGGAAACATAGCCAACTAGCCATGGCTAATGAAGTCATGGATCTTGGAAGAAGACCTACAACTACCAGTTTACCAAACTATGGTAATCCCTAACTGCATTATAAATATTTGTAATTATTTCCACAGATAAGTGCAGTCCTTACCTCTCATGGAAGAAACTTCTCTTTGTAACAGATTTGTAGCATTACAGAAAACAACCAGAGTTGTGAAGCTCAGTCCCAGTGGGTACATCTACAAAACACTTTGGAACCTCAGGCTTAGGGAACATTGCAGAAGAGGAGGTGGGAAGATTGAAAAGGCCAGAGGATCAGGGAGTTTGCTGGAGATTGTATCTCCTAGTAAAGTCAGAAGCTACATCCATAAAGTCTCACCAACATGGCTGCCTAAACATGAGCAAAACAAGGTCAACAGTAGACATGCCAAAGTGAATGAGGGAAGGACCATGCACCTTAACTCTACACAAAGACGTACAAGGCAAATAAGGAATGCTGAGATCAAGAGAAATACTTTTCCTCAGGGAAAAGCACAAAAATTGTTTAACTAGTACTGATGGTCAGCCATGACAGCATGCATACAAGTATACAAGTAGCATTATACAGACTGAGCAGAATATATATACATATAATATATATGTACACATATATAAAACAAGAGTATATGTGTATATATATATATATATGTATATATATATATATATATATATGTATATATATTACATCCTCCCATTTGTGGAGTACTTTGTACTGTGTTACTGGCCTCTCTCTGCTCTTTCAATGTTTCCTTTATGTAGCTATGTCAATGACAGTCCAAATAATTTGATGATAAGAGAGCACTTCATTTATTGTACACACTGTGGCCTACTTAGGGGTTTCAGGATGGAATGTGTGGAGCCTGAAATTCAAATCCAACTTGGTACCTTCTGTGTGTGTTTGCTAGCAATGAGAACAACTGTTCCTGACTCTCAGGAAGACACTTGAGCTGGATAAACTGTGCTTCCTGGGCCTGCCCCTCCTGTGACCCCCTTGGCACTGCTTCTTCTTCTAGAGAAGTGATAGTCGAGGCTACTGTGTCCCTGGATCATGCTCAATTGAGCAGTTCTTTCACCACAGGTGTGTGAGCTATTTTATAGCTTTAGGTCTCGCTGTTTCATTAGTTTTACATTCTTGTTACTATTAAGAGACAGTGTCTTTTTTTGTATTCAATCTTGCTATCAATATGATAGAGCCACTTATTTATACCTTTCATAGAGTTTGATCACTTCTTTGTGAAAGTTTTGTGTCTATTTTGTTAGATTCATTTGATTCTTTTTCTCAATGCTATTTCACATACAAAGTTGAATTGATCTTTATGAATACATTCTTTATAAAGATGAACATATTTTTCTTAAACTTCCTGGTCATTCACAGTAAATTTGCATTTTTTGTTTTCTCCAATGATTCATTAAAACCTTTAAAGTTAATTGGTTTTGCCGTATGTAATTCCCTTCCCCCATTTAGTTTATGTTTTTCTTTGATGGCAGAAAATATGTTTTAATAAATCACAAATGTTAACTTCCTGTGTTTTCTGTCCCTGCCTTTGCTGTTTAGGCAAGATTAAATAACGTTTAATATATATTTCTCCTAGTTATTTTTGTTTTGACTTTTAGCCCATCTGGAGTTTGCGTTGGTGTTTGCTCTGTTTGGTGATGTCAATTTTATTTTTTCCTTCCTCAGAAGTTAGGCAAATATTTACTGTTATTTTATCTCCACTGAGTACTGCCTTAGTCCTGGATTTCTGTCTGCAGCCCTCATTTAATTCTTGTTGACTGGGGAGTTAATGAGTCTTGGAATTTTAGTCAATTAATTAAACATGTTAACAACTCAAGGATACTTTGCCCTAAGCTGCCATTGCTTCTGGCAAATGTTTCCAGTAGAGAGCTCAGACAGAGCCCCTGTTTGCTAGCCTGGCCAGTGTGGAGGCCTACAGGTGGATGAAGGGATTGAGGAACTTAAGGAAACATGTTGTCACTTAGAACTTGCTTTTAAAGGGAAGTAAGTCTCAATTCCTGGCAAGTTTTTTGTTTGTTTTGTTTTGTTTTAAATGAGAAACAGGACAGGCGGGGGCGGGGGGGGGGGGGGGGAAGGGGGAGGAGAGAAAGAGAAAAAAGAAAGTTCCAGGTATTCATTCAGTCCTCCCAAGCTGAAACAAGTCCAGAAAGCACATAGAAGAGGGTAATTGTAGGTCTCGTAAAGATCGTAAGTTGAGAGTTTTGTTTCTATATGGGAAATTACACACATAGAAATGTAACACACTAGAGGAGAATCTCTTACCTTCCACAACTCCCTGTTCCAAAGTTATTTCATCTCTACCTTCTCCCATTTCAACCCCCCCCCCCCAGCATGGATTACATGAAAGCAAATTCTAAATGCTCTATCCTTGCAAATATAAACATTTAGAACATGTCTGTAAAGATTAAAAAAAAATCTTTGACAACAAAAAGAACTCATTACCCAGGCTGATGTGTAAACTTGCTCTCTCGTCCTGCTGAAATTAATGAAGTGTGGACAAACCTCCAACCTGGATTTAAGTCATAGCTCTCAGCACCCCCCTCCTCCCACACTCAAACACACCCCCACACTCTACCCCTGTGGTTCCAGCAAGCTTTCACTACCCGCCCCAAAGGTGCCTCCTCGGTAAGTAGAGGAATTCTTGTCCATTTTGAAATTATTATCAGGCTGTTGAACTGGAAATCATGAAATACTAACTTGGTTTAATTCTCCTCCTGTGTAAATGAACTTGGGGATAGGTCATTTGAAGGCCATAGATCGTCTGTGTTCCAGCCTTGTCTACAGCACTGTTCCTGAGTTCTCTTGAAAAACTTTGGCATTTTCTTTTCTTTTTGGAATCCAAAACCTTCCTTCACACAAGTATTTTAGCACTGTGCCTTCCTGGCCCCTCCTCTCTTCCTCTTTCTCTCTCTCTCTCTCTCTCTCTCTCTCTTTCTCTCTCTCTCTCACAGGCACACACACACACACACACACACACTCCCCCTCCTATTTTTTCTATCTCCTTTCTCTCCTCCCTCTTTCCTCCCCCCTCCCTCCCCTTCTAGATAGGCTCATTTAGCCCTGGCTGGCCTTGAACTTGGTATGAGGCAAGGATGGCCTCAAATTTCTATGGTTCCTATCTTCATCTCCCAGGTGCTGGAATTATCAGTTGCCCATACTTCAGATCCCTCGTTTAACTTTAAACTTCTGGATATCAGTACTAATAACTAGTTCTGGCCAGGAATGATGTTCAAGGGCTTTTTCTCACACCTTTTATTCCACGGCTTATCCTGTGTTCCCTTAGTTCCATCCTTGAGAACAGGGAGCCGAATCAGAACTCCTGGATCCTGCCTTGCAAACCCCCAAAGAACTGAGAGGCCTTTTGGCAGCGGGAGCTTCAGATAACTAGCAAGCAAACAACTCATGCCTTCCCCGCCAGCAAAAGCCACAATAATCATCACCAAAGAGTCTAAGTAGCTGGCCGATTTTGCTTGTTCAACGCTGCATCCTTTGGGGAAAATGACTCCTCTCCCTATAGGGGGAACTCTTAAAGAAACCATTTTCCCGAAAGGGGCCAACTGGGCGGTGTCCTCTTTTCCCAACGCCCCTTCGCTATTCTTAGATCGAGGGGTGGCAGCTTTCGCTTTTCCCTCGGCGGCAGCGGCGGCGGAGTTCCCAGCGCTGCTCTGCGGCTGGGAAGGCCGGGCTGAGGCTGGGCCGGGGCAGCCACGGTCGCCGTCTGGGCGCGGCCGGAGGCCGAGGGCTGGGCCTGCAGAGGAGGCGGCGGAGCAGTACCGGGAGCAGCAACCTCCTAGGCTCGCCCGCAGTCCCCGCCGCACCATGGCCAGTGGCGGCTCGCAGGGCTGCGAGGAGGAAGAGGAGGAGGAGGCTCTGAAGAAGTTGATAGTCAGGCTGAACAATGTCCAGGAAGGCAAGCAGATCGAGACGTTGCTCCAGCTCCTGGAGGACATGCTGGTTTTTACCTACTCCGACAGAGGTAATGCCTGCAGCCCCTCCCTCTGCAAACTTTATCCCGTACTTAGGGTTGCTAATCTTGGGCACCCCACTCCTTGCCTTCAGGGAGGAAGGAGCTGGGATCCTGGGAAGGTCGAAAGGATGCTGTGGGTTGTGACTTTGTTTTCTTCCCCCACTTCCCTCTTCTTCTCCAGCCTCCAAGTTATTTGAAGGGAAAAATTTCCACGTGCCTCTGTTGATCGTCCTGGACTCCTACATGAGAGTCGCCTGTGTGCAGCAGGTAAATGGACCTTCCCTTCTGCTCTGAAGACCTTTATACAATAGGCCTTATGTCCCGAGTTCTCGAGATTAGCTCCCAGAGGGAACCCTTGTCAATTGTTAGCCTCTACTAGCAGAGGAGAAGGAACTTTATTAACTGACAGGCTCTAGACCGTGGTAGCAGCAAAATGAAAACAGTGTCTTTCTGGCAAGGTGAGTTCATTAACCTTTCAAGCTGTTCTAAACATTTTCCTAATATACAGTGTGTTTTTTAATAGGACATTGCTGTGATTAATTCCAGCAAATGGGGCGGGGATTAAGTTAACAGGAGTAATACAGTCAAGTAGACAGCAAACTTTCAAGGGTCAGATTGTTTCCATGGTTTTAAATGAGAAGAAGACGGAGTTCAAGACTTTTCCTGCAGCATACCTTGCAGTGTCCAAAGAAAGTGATGTTCCCGAATCCCCCTCTCCCGGTGTTTACATTTCTACTCTGTAGCTGTTGTCCCTCAAAACGGATACAAAAGTGTACCTTCTAGGGTCTGTGTCACAGGAAGTCCAGAAGTAGGCTAAGTAAATTAAATGTGATTTTCAAAGCGGCCCCAGATAATTAAAATGTATCTTTCAGACAAGACAGAAGTACTTCTGAAGGTGCTAACTTCCTTTGGAGTTTTGTGATTTGGGGAATTGAAATCAGTTTTGTCATCCCAATACTAAGACTTGTAGGGAACTCTGTGGAGGTGAAGTGAGAATATTCCTTCATATTTGTTCTCGTAACCAGACAGAAGTCAGGCTCATTTCGCTCCCCAGATTTCCCCTCCCCGCTCAGGTTCTCACAGTAAAGCCCGGACTGCCTGGAACTGGCCATCTCCGTGCCACATGCTCCCCCCACTGCTGTGATCACAGGGGCACGCCATCACACCAGGCTTTAGTTTTCTTGTATACAAGCCCACTTATGTCTGCAATAATGTATTTCCCCAAATGTGAATTACTTTCTATCTGGATAATGATTTCAGGTTATTACCAAACAACATCAAGAGAAAGATGGAGGCATGAGAAAGAAAGATACTGTTCTTTTTAGCACTCCGAGTCTGGAATTTACCCACGGAATATGAATCATTTTTAAGGCGCTTTCTGCTCGCCACCTACAACATCCTTCTTGCTTCATATTCAAAAGTGTCTAATTCTGGTTGCCTACACTACCAAGCACTATAATTGGTAGACTCACCCCTGTTTGGTTAAAAAACAAAACAAAACAAAACAAAACAAAACAAAACAACAACAAAAATGCTGAGGAAACTCGACCTTGCTTTTCAGTCAACAGAAGAGAGTAGCTGAGTTGAGAACCCAGGGGAGTCTGGAACTCATCCATTGTTTGATTCTTTCTCCTTTCCTCTCTTGCTCCTGTATCTGTCTGTCTCTTGCTCTTGTGTCTGTCTGTCTCTGCACCATCTCTGCCTCTCCCCTCCTCCTTTCTCTGTGCTGAAAATCAAAATCTGGGACTTGGAATGTGCTAAAGCACTGATTACTGACCTACATCCCCAAACACTCTAATTTCCTACTTGCTGTTACCCCACTTCTCCCCCCCTTGTCTGTTTCCACCCCTCCCCCTTCTCTTTTCTTCTTTATCCTCTTCTCTTCCTCCATTTCCTTTATCTCTGTCTCCCTCCCCAATTCTCTCTCTTTTGTTTGTTTGTTTTTTTATTTTTGTTTTTTTTTTTATGCTAGGAATTAAACACAGGGCTTTGCATATACTAGATAAATGCTCTACCAGTGAGCTAGCTACACACCCAACCAGGACATTCTAATTCACACTTGTCTGCATGGGCTATGATGTTATTTGCGTTGGGGCAGGGACAGCAAAGTATGTTAGAAAGGAACAGCCTTCAGTTTGGTAATATAGCAGAATAAAATCAGCATATCTGATGTTCTATTTGTAGCTATCTGTGAAGGGCTTTATGCATATTACAGTAGTAGATTCTTACTGGAATCTTACTGCCCTTGAAGAAAGCTGACCAATGTTTTTCTTTCATCTTGATTCAGTTAAGAGCGAGTAGTCCCTGGGGGAGCTTGTAAGACAGTGAGTACTCAAATCCCTTCATGACATCAAAATCTCTACCAGCTGCTGTTGAATTCATAAGATGTGTAAACTAGCAAAAGTCCAGTGGCTTGGCATGGATCCTATGAGCATGGACATCATCATTGGTCTTACTAAAGGGATGTAGAAAGGGTTCTCTCTCTACCAAGATTTTCAAGTCTATGGGAAAGTAATATTTTCTTTTAAATTTCCTCACATAATTGGTATTCACATAATTAGTGATAGTATTCTTTCCTATTTCTTGCATTCAATTAGCTAGAAGTACCAAATGAAGATATCTCCATAAATGTAAGAAGTTTGGTAAGGAGTTCTTTTCAGAAATGCATGTTAAAGTTTCTTGTGAGAGTCATCCAATGTGATATTCCAGACTCTGGAGTTTTACCTTTTTCTTTACCTGTGCTTCTCTGCAAATGCAGATCTTGGAGCGCTGCTGTCAAGCTTGCCCTGTGCATTCCTCGTCCTGTCAATCATTTTCTTCTGCTCCCCAATGTTACTTCTCTTTTTCCAAGTAGTTCCAACCTTTGAAGAAGGGTAACCAAATTAATGGAAGTGTGTCAAGTGTTCTACAACCCTTTGACTTTTCCACTTGTTTATGAAGGGATGCTTGGGTTTATAGAGCAACTTATAGAGAAAAAGCTGTATCAACCACACCTGTGCAGGGTAAGAACTTTCTCTCTGTGAAGGATAAGTTCCTAATTGAAAGATTAATGCATTGCTTGTTACCCCTGCTTTGCTGCTGGATATTTTGCTTAGTCACAGAAGCGCCACTCATGGATTGCAGGCTCAGCTGCTCGAATGGATCTTTTTGCCAAGCAGTTATTGATGCCATAGCTTTAGCAACCTGAACAAAGCAGGTTTTCTCAATGAGTCAGCCATAGACAGGTATGGACAGGAATTTAGCATCCTATAATGCATTTCCTCATTAGAAGCTCATCAGAATGCTACTTTTTTAAATGCCTGGGGAAAAGGCTTCATGGAGTTTTTAAAATCTCAGAAACAGCTGGTTTCTAAGACAGCTGGATTGTTAATGTCTGTTCTGCTTACATAGAGGAGGGTACCAACTTAAACATGGGTAAAAAAATGACTGTTAGAGATTTCTGACTTTTAAAGGAAGTTGCAATTATTTGAAGGGAAGTAGTGGCAACATGAGGCAATTCATGCTTAATTCAACAATAGTATAGTAAAGAGACTCTAGCATGAACAATGTTGTAGAGAGATGGGACTGGAGAGATCATACTGATTGTCTTTGTGAGGTGCCTTCTATCTGCTCATGCAAACATACAGACATGTGCCACTCCCCCTTAGTAAAGGAATATCAATTTTTCACCATGCCACCCATCTCTTTGTATCATATATCTTCACTCTTCTGTCCAGTTTTATCGGACTGCAGTCCCCTCCCCTGCACACAATTCCTGTCACTGGCTCCCCACTCACCTTACGGCTCATGAATTTTGAGCTATGGCTGGAGTCTTTCCTCTGCTACATTTAGTCTTCCTACATTTAGTTCTGACTCACAGTTAATCTTACTTCCAGGATTCATGTTTTTTAACATGTATCATAAATCATTATCAGACACCCTTTCATTAATTGTACATTTCATTACCTATGTGCTACCTTGATAGAAATGTTCTGTTTTGTTTCTTGATCATATCGAGTATCGTTCTTTAGCGTGTAGGAAGAATGGACGACACTTTAGGTTTACAGCAGTAGTGGGAAGGGTGGGCTGATCTCTGAGTTGGAATTGGGAGTTTGTATTTTTTTTTTTCCAGAGGGAAAGAATGACTTATTGGTGTTGGAGTCATATCTAACGGACTGTGCAGAGGCATTTTAGCATGGGGGCTGAAGAGATGACTTAGTGGTTAAGAGCACTTGCTGCTCTTTCAGAGGACCCTAGTCTGATTTCCAGCTCACATATGGTGGTTTCCAACCATATGTGTAATTCTAGTACGACCCGTACTTGTTAGTTTTTGTCAACTTGACACAAACTAGAGTCCATGACTAGAGAGGACCTCAATGGAGGAATTACCCTCATTGGACTGGCCTATGAACAAGTCTAGAGAACATTTTCTTAATTAATGATTGTGGGAGGGCCCAGTGCACTGTGAGCATTGTCTTCTCTGGGGAAGGTGGTTAAGGATTGGTTATGGATTGTATAAGACAGCAAACCAAGCAAGCCAGTCAGCAGCTTTTCTCCACAGTCTCTGATTCAGTTCCTGCCTCCAGGTTCTTACCTTGAGTTCTTGCCTCAGCTTCTCTTGATGGCAGATTGGAAGCTGTAAGTTGAAATGAACCCTTTCCTTCCCAAGTTACTTTTTAGTCAAAGTGTTTCTCAGAGCTCCAGAGACACCTGCTAGAGTATGGGAGATCTGACACCATCTCCTGGCCTTGAGGAATCAGACACAACAGTGTCATATATGCACACATGCACACAAAACGTTCAAACACATAAAGTGAACAATCTTTTAAAAAGACGTATGTAAGATGCATCAATAAACTCTCACACCGCACGTAACTGTGGAGAGTTTTAGGATATTTGGGAACTCAGAGTTCACAGTTAGACGTTGAGGGGAATGTAAGGGGCACTTTGGTGTTCTGCCTTCTATTATTGCTCCTTTTCTTTTCTTTTTTTAAATTTAATATTTTTATTTTATAATTAACTTAATTTCACATATCAGCCACTCATTCCCCTGTCCTCCCTCCTCCTACCCCCAGCCCTCCCCCCAGACACCCCCATTCCCACCTCCTCCAAGGCAAGGTCAGCCCAGCCTGGTAGACTCCGCCTAGGCAGGTCCAGTGCCCTCCTCCCTACACCAAGGCTGAGCAAAGTGTCCCAGCATTGGCCCCTTTTCTTTTTCCAGTAACAGATATAGGTTCAATCATAGGACAATACTGCTCATAAGCCTCTATTACCCAAGGCCAGTCATTTCACGTTGCCATAAAAATCTCCAGCTTCCTCCCGTTCTCCATTCTGAGCCCCTTCCTCTTCTATAATCAAATCTTGAATTCTTGGGAAAGATTATGTTAGATATTTATATGTTAAAAAGTAATAAAGTGCGAGCATATCCATTCTTGCTTAATAATTTTAGTGTACCCTTTCAAATTGTTCTTTATTTTGTTTGATTTAGATAATAAGGATATCTATTTTGTGTTTATTCAGGAATGTCATAATACTTTTGTGTTCCAGTTACATATGGTTTTAAGGCAATGTGTAGTCAAAGTACACACCTTATTTTCATTTCTCAGACAGCATTTTAGAGTTTTGTTTTATCTTAAAATGATTATTTAAAAATGATATATTGTTGGGTAGAATGCTTGCCTAGCAAGCACAGATCTTTGTGAGTTCAAGGCCAGCCTGGGCTACCACGTGAGTTCCAGGAAAGGCGCAAAGCTACACAGAGAAACCCTGTCTCCAAAACAAAACCAAAAATCAAACAAAAAATGATATACTTATCTGTTCTACTAAAAACAGAGAGACTCATAATTGGCTCATCTATGGCTATGGGGTTGGAGACATAGGTCAGTTGGTACAGTGTTTGCCTATCATATAGGAAGCCTTGGGTTTAATTATCCTTAGCATCACATAAACTGGGTGTGATGGTACATGGTTGTAATTTTGGGTGGAAAGGAGGATCAGAATATCAAAGTCATTTGTGGCTACAAAATGAGTTCAAGACTAGCTCAGGGTGTATGAAATACTATCTTGAAAAAAAAAGTAAATGTTTACCTTTCTTGCTTTCAGGTGGGTTGGTCACTTCTGTGCAAATTAATAGAAGTCTGCCCGGGGACATTGCCGAGCTTAATAGGACCCCAGGATATTGGAAATGATTGGGAGGTCCTTGGTATTCATCAGTAAGTATGACAGATGTGTGAAAATAAACATGATTGAAAAATTGTATATGACACCCTTTGCCATCCAAAACTATTCTGGTAAATTCCTTCAAAGCAGATATATTTTTCTTAAATCAATAACTAATATTTATTGAGATCTTTAAATTTAGATTTGTGAACTAGAAAACTAAAACTGATGGTAAAACATCAGGTGAGATGATTTTAATAACACACTTCTACAATTATATAAATGGTGAAGTTTGTAGATTTTTGAGAATGACTTAAGACAAAGCAAGATGAGCTTTTTCCTGTTATAGGTGGAACTGATACAATCCATGAATTCTTTAAAAGTCATGGCAGCTAAGAAGTTACTTCTGTCAGCATCCATTTCAAAGTCATGCTCCACTGTCTTCATGTGCACACTTGCATGAGTCTGTGCATACTAATCTCAGTGAAAGCAGACTGGCTTTCAAGAGGAAGAGAAAAGAGGAAATGAGTCCCTCTCAGCCCTCCGAAGCACAGTCTAGGTGACTGTTTACCAGCCATTTGGTTGAAGTCTCAACATAGTGTCTCTAATAAGACCACATTTTAAGCCATAATTAGGTAAGAATTTTTGAAGAAAAATTTGTATCTAGGAAAATCTTTTTTAAAAAGTAACTTATTTTCTGCAGATGTATAAAAATTATTCTTTGTCATTAGGTACCCTCATATCTAGGGCCACAGTTAGGAAGATGTTTTACTTCCAATGCTACATTGCTTGAGAAAAATGTTTTATCAAGAACTGAATTTTGTAATTCTTATCAGAAAATTTAAATGGGTTGGAACAGTGTGTCTGTTCCTTAGGGAGTTAGTATCAGCTTTAGTGTGTACATGTTTCTCCACTTCTGGCATGTAGGTATTGCTAGTTTTTAGTCTCTACCCTCTCAAGAGTATGGTTTGAGAAAAATAGCCATTTTCAAATTCATTTTTGAAATTCCCTGTGTCAGTTCTGTAATATTCAGTGAAGACCTACCCACAGTATACTTGTAATTATTAGTCGTTCTGATTTTAATTTCCCTTTTGTTTGTTTGAGGTTTTCTAATTTTCTCCAGGTTTAGTTAATGTACAATAATAGAGACTGCTATAAGACTCACCTCCTCCTATTCTAGAGCAAACCTACCATTTGGGGTGAATTGTGAAACTATTTCTTTGGAAAATATTGTTTATGTATTCACTCACCCATTCTCTTACTTGCCCACTCAAGTCCATCCCTCCACCTCCGTTGGCTGTCTGCACTCCTGCTCTAAGTGAGATCTGGGTCTGTGACCAAGGGAGAAACCCTGTTCTCTACACGAGAACATTTTGGGAAACATTTTGTAAGACCCTTTTTCTCTGTGGCCAAACATTTCCCCTCCGAAATTGATGAATACCAAAGAGGGAATCCTGTCTGCAGTAGTCATGTGAAGGATCGTGAGAATGTGTTTTCTGCTCTAGTTAATGGTGTGAACCTGCAAGATCAGAACCTAAAAATGAGGCAGACTAAAGTCTTATGCAATAGCCAACTTTATTGAGAGCATCAGACAGTTTATGCCCTGAGGGTCAAGAAGAGTCACGTGAGCATAATACACAATCACAAGGACAAGCCACACATGGCAAATACATGTTTTTCCATAGAGGCAAATAAACAAATAATAATAAGATCCAATTAAAATGAGTAATTTGAAATAAACTCATTCTTATCTGCTATACGCCAGAAGGGCACAAAAACACATTCCAAGAACAATTCCATGTTTTTGGAGAAACTGAGGTCACAAGACTCTTGTCCTCTTTCTCTTGGAGTTTTCTCACGAGCAATCACAATTCCCCTTGCACAACTCCATTCTTGGACTGTGTTCTAACAGAATGGAACAGGAAGTGGTAGGGCTAGAATGGGTAGGTAGAGATATCAACAGTCCTTCACCTTACTAGAACAAAGGACATGTTTTTTAAATATAGAAGAGGCTGTAGATATCACCAGCTCTGTCTTCTTCCAACAGTATAAAACCAAACACCACCAGGCAGGAAATGGTTAACAGTTAACAGTTATTATTAGTTATTTGGAACTAATAATACAGATTAAAATCTAGTGAATTTGAGAGCAGGTACTACTGAAATGAGTTCATTATCTAGTATGCAATATTACTTTATCAAAGATAGTAGCAAGCAATAATTTTAATATTGAAGTAGATCCTTAAGGTTATATATAAATGAACATCTTTATTTAGTCTTCCTGTATGTTAAGATATCAACATGTATGACATATGATTCATAAATTCTTTATGACATATCCAAGGCATCTCCTCTGGATGTGGATACTCTTTGTGGTGCTTTGTGTGTTAATGACTAAGTAGGGCCATTTAGTGGACTATAAGCAGGACTTAGCTTTTCTGTTGAGACACAGAATAATACTTTCCTCCTAAGTCTTTTCACTCTTTCCAGTGATGTGGGTCAATCCACAGGCCTTGTATCTATAGTAGGCAAGTACTCTGTCACTGTGCTACATGCAAGAATAAATGTATTGGTTTCTTCCTCTGTTTCCCTCCAACTTTACTGAGATATGGTTGATAATTAGAAAAATGTATAGATTCAATGTATTTCACTTGTTAATTTGACACAGCATGTGAAGTATTTGCCACAGTGGAGGCAAATAGTATTCCTGGTTATTTTATTTACTTATTTGTATTTGTTATGTTGGTGGAGATTGAAAGTGGGGCCTTGGGCATGCTAGGCAAGTGCCCTGCCACTGAGCTACACTCCAAGCCAGGCTGTTAATTTTATAAGCGTGGATTAAGTTTGTACCAAAGGGAAATGTATCACATGGGCTTTGCTGAACAGAACAAAATATAGGAAGTGTATAGGTGAGTGAAGAACAGTCCTTAAATATTGTTTTAGATGTTACCGAATCTCTGAGTCCAAATTTTCATTAACAAAAAATTACATTTAGGTTGGCATGATGGTGCACACCTTTAATCCTAGTACTAGAGAGGCAGAGGCAGGTGGGTCCCTATGAGTTTGTGGCTAGTCTGAACTATATTGTGAGTTTCATGCCTGCTGGGACTACAGAGTAAGAACTTGTGTCAAAAAATGCTTTTATTGATTTATTGACTTTGTATGTATGTGCATGTATGTATGTACCTGTGTATGTGTCGGGGGATGGGGGGAGAGACATGCATGCCATAGCATATATGTGGTAGTCAGAGGACAACTTGTGGACATCTGTTCTTCCTTCCATCATGTGGGCTCCGGCAATTATCCTCAGGCTGTTGGGTGTGGCAACAAGTGCTTTCCCACTGGGGAGTCTCCTTGGCTTTGCTGCATGACTTTCATTGACCCATGATTTTGTTTTTATTCTAGGCTGATTCTTAAGATGTTAACTGTTCACCATGCCAATGTGAACGTGTCAACAGTTGGACTAAAAGCCTTAGATCTCCTCCTAGATTCAGGTGAGTGGGGACTGGAAATGCTTGCTCCTCACGCTTGTCCATGTGTAAGCCAATCCCCTATGATTTCTAGAGAGTTTTTCTGTGTCTGTCTTCTCTATACCTCCTGTTCTCAGTCTCTCAGAGCACCTTTGGTCTGAATGTTGTTTGTGATCCCTCCCCTGTTCTTGTTTCCAGTTCTAGCTTCCAGAATCTGCTCCCACGATTCACACTCCTGGTAGCTTTTTCTGTATGCATCCTCTAAGTCTCTTCTGCAGGTTGGCTTTGATAAAGCACATAGCAGCAGTGTTTCTTGACTGTTTGCTAGATGTAACATGCTTTACAAGCTTTCAAAATCTATGTCACCCCAGACAGGCATTTTCCTTGTCTTTCTGGGTGAGAGACGCTGATGAGCACTGATGAGCAGAGAGGTGGCCTCAGCCACCGAGTGAGTGGTACCATCAGAGTGTGACTCCACACACCAGACTCTTGGCCTCAGGTGACTTTCTGCCAAGACTAACAGACCCAAGCTGAGATTTTGAGATGGTGTAATAGTTGTGATCCTTGCCCTGATAGATGGCTGTGATCGTCAAAGACATAATCCTGAATGACTGGGAGTTTTGTTCAATGAATGGGAGGTCATGTTGAGGTCAAGAGAATTTCATGTGGTGTGCACAGCTTCAGAGGCCTTAGAAGATAGAAGGGAGGCTGCAGTGGGAGTGTGAGACATTAGAGTCCTAATTAATCATGCTAATGAAGACTCTCAGGAGAGAGAAGGTATAAGAAAGGACCAGGGCAAAGAGGACAGCAGACAGGAGAGTCCTAAAGAGCCTTTAATTCAATCATTTAACCTTTATCCTTAGGAACTTAAATTTTTCCTTGCCTCGTTTTCATTTGTCACAATTGAGCACTCGCTCCAGTGGTCCTTCTGCAGTGGGGGGAATAGTCCATGCGCTGCCCAGGGTCAGAGCAAGTAGCTCTCCATACCTGTTGAACATTTGAAATAGGAGAAGCTGGACTTCTGTTTTATTTAATTTTTATCATTCAATTTGAATTTAAATAAACATGTGTCTAGGGCAGATGGGATAATGCATTTAGAGAAACGATTGAATGTAGTGAGAAAACGAAGAGAAACATGATGAAGCTTGCCGCAGTGGAGGTAGCAGCTAAATTCCCTTGTGGGAACTACAAATGTAAGTAACCGGTCTGAAATTGTTTGAGTGCAATTTGACGTTTTGATGAAGGGTCTCATGTTAGAGTGCAGACTGGCCTTGAACTCTCTCTGTGGTTTGTTTGGAACTCACAACCTTTCTGTCTCAGCACTCCACAGCCCAAATGCTGGGGTTACCACTGTAAACAACTCCACCTGGCTGACCTTTTAAGTCTTAATTCAGCTCAGCCTCCAATTAGCTATTGAGCACTTGGCAAAGTCACTTGGATTACTTAGCCTCTTTGTGCCTCAGTCTTTTGATTCTTGAATTGGGGTTTGGACCTATCTTGTGAGGTTGACTAAATGTGTTATAATGAAGAGAATCAACTAGTGACTGACACATGTGTATGAGAAAAACAATCACTTGAGGGTCAAGTTTAGCTTAGTAGTAGAGCCCCAGATTAGCATGTATGCTCTGAGTTTAGTCTCCAATGTCACATGCACACACACAAACCTAGTAAAAAAAATCTGTTTGTTGCTACCACCCCTATTCCATGACAGTTACTTTTGTTGACAGAATGGATATTATTTGTGCTCCACCTTACATTAGGAGGAAAGTGCTGTTGTAATGCAAGTTCATAGAGGCATTGGAGGAAGGATTTAAGAGAACAATGGCTATAGCATATCCAGGTTGAGTTAGGCATGGGCTCAGGACGTTGATATAGTACGCTTTGTAAAGGATCTGGTTTGATGTACTCATGAGTGAGAGAAGGCCTTAGAAGAGTCCAACAAGGGACTTCAAGGATCACATTTAGGTTCTAGAAATACAATGCAGGGAGTGAACTATCAATAGTTAGGTAGAAGTTGACAATAAGCAGAGCAATTAAGCAACTATTTCTGCATTCTTGGTGAGATGGGAAGAGGTCCTGAGTAGGCTAGGAAAGCTGAACTAACTTCTTCAGAGAGAGTTTTCGAGTATTTAAGAGCTAACACTTGAATGGCTTGGCTCTTGATGAAATGAGTTGGCTCACTGAAAATGGAAGAAAGAGGGAATTTGGAAGGATAATGACTGGGAAATTTCTCTTGAGTAGTTGTTAGATGATGGCTTCATTGATGCTGATCAGGAGAAAGGGTAGGGTCAGTTCAGGGCACCCACAGAATATTTAGATGATAATGGTCAAGGGGAAGACAGGAATGCATTTTAAGATTATAAGATAGGAGGTCTAGGCTTTGTGTGTGTGTGGTGTGATGTGCCAGAAATTATAAAAGTGTAGTAAAGTGTAGACGGAAACTTCTCTTTATCCTGCCTTGCCCACCAGTCTGGATGAATCTCTCCCTGGTCCTGTAGCTGCTTATATAATAATTACACAGAGGCTTATATTAATTACAAACTGTATGGCCTATGACTCACGCTTCTTGCTAGATAGCTCTCATAACTTAACTCAACCCATTTTATTAATCTGTGTGTTGCCGCATGGCTGTGATGTTACTGGTCTGCTGACATCTTGTTGCTCCTTGGGCAGCAGGTTCACATCTCTCCTGTCTCTGCCCTTCTCTCCGTATCTCTGCTTGGATTTCCCACCTGGCTGTAAAGCTTTCCTGCCATCAGCCAAAACAGCTTTATTAGTTATTCAATGGGAGCCACACATATTCACAGCAATCAGAAAGAGATCCCACTACAGTAAAGTGGTTGGGAATTTATGTCACTTGGAAAGAACTTGCTATGGATAACATTTGGGGCAATGATGTGGTCTGTCAAAAGTAAAAGTCCATAAAACATTCATAGGCCTCATGCAAACATTAATGTATCCACTGCTAAAAACATCGATTTACTTACAGAACATTGTTTTCTTCAAACTAGGTAAAATCACTTTGCTGATCCTGGAAGAAGAATGTGACGTTTTCTTGTTAATTTTTGATGCCATGCACACATATTCAGCCAATGATGAAGTCCAGAAACTTGGATGCAAGGCTTTACATGTGCTGTTTGAGAGAGGTATGTAAAAGTGTAAATTCTTTATTATGAAGTTTCATAAGAGGAATGGCCTGTACTGGGAAAAGTTGGATATATTTAATGAGACAAAATAATTGTCTACAATCATAGTATTTACAAAGCAAAATAAACTTTGCTAGACTCTTAGTTTGGTAACATTGCTTCTTCCTGTGGTGTGAATTTCACTCATAGGTTATAAATCATGTGGTTATGGTAGACTTCCTTCCATTGCATAACTGGGCTCAAGGTTCACTTTGCAAACTGGAGTATATGGGTGTTAAGAAGAAAAAAGAAAACTATGAAGTCAAGTACATGTTAAAATGGGGTTATGATTTTGAATCTTGTCAGACTTGAAATGGCTACAGGCTCTGCCTAGAGAACGGGGTGAATGCAGATTGTCCTTGAGAAACACGACAGTTTCACAGCGGGCTCAGAAACTGATAACAAGTGATTGCACACTGTTGGAGCTGGTTTGTCAAATCCTTTTACTGACTTGATGAGGAAATGGGTTGGAGAAGTGAGCAAGTTGTCTGAGGTTAGCAGTTAGTTAGCACACCATGGTTGCTACTGGTTTGGGGACCCAGCTCTTTAATGATCAGGCTTTGTAGAGGAGAGTTCACTGCCTATGAAGGGCATGAGAATTTTATGTGTCTCAGGCTGCCTTCTCTGTGTTTCATCTCGTGCCCAAGCTTTGATAAAAATTGAAAGAAAAACTTGAAATTTGTTGTCTCACAGGACCTCTACTGTGTTTCTCTTTGGGCAAGTTCTTACACATAAAAGAGACTGTCACCATGCTCTCATAAGTGCTGTATCCTTCCAGGACAGATTGGCACAGACTAATGATTGCTAAACAGGAGAATCTTAATCCAACATTCATTAATACTTAGTGTTATATTATGTTATATCATGTTATATATTTTATAAATGTAAGAAGAAAACAATTTTTGACTTTTTTTTAGGAGTATCAAGTTCCCTGAGACAGTAACCAGTTAATAGAGTTAATCTTGAAAAGTTAGTTAATAAAGGTGTTTATCAAAAATTAAAAAGACATTGTGGAAACTATACTATTAAATATAAAAGGGCTACTTTTTACATGGTATCCCATGGTATCTATCATTAATTAAACAAATCTAACCAGTTTTACATTATAAAATGTAACTGGATTTTTAAATGTTTTATTTGAAGTTCCCACCTACTAAAATGACTTCAAATGGAGCTCAACATACTCTGATTATGAAAGGATGTCAATTTTAAAAGATAATCTCACCTAAAAAAATGAATGACAGTTTTTGATCTCTCATGGAAACCATTAAGACAGAGTATTTTGTGGTTAGATTTTCCTGCCTGGCCCAGTCAGGACAAATCTCTCTTACCGGCCAGTCCCACAGTCGCTCAGACCCAACCAAGAAAGCACACAGAAACTTACATTGTTTACAAACTGTATGGCCGAGGCAGGCTTCTTGTTATCTACTTTTTCTATCTTAAATTAACCCATTTCTGCTTATCTATACTTTGCCACATGGCTTGTGGCTTACCGGTGTCTTTACATGTTGCTTCTCATGGCGGCGGCTGGCGGTGTCTCCCTCCACCCAGCCTTCCACCTCCCAGAATTCTCTTCTCTCTTGTCCCGCCTATACTTCCTGCCTGGCCACTGGCCAATCAGAACTTTATTTACACAGAGCGATATCCACAGCAGTATTTTAAAGTCTAATCACTTGCCATTTGCTACAGTTAAGAAGTTTTGAACTGTAATGTTTAACTGTGTCTCCCTTCAGCTGTCAACCTAAATCCCTAGCTTTTAAATACCAAAAACTAGGGACTGGAGAGATGTCAATTGCTGCTCATGCAGAGGACCCAGGTTCAAGTCCAGCACCTACACAGTGTTTTTTATAACTACCTGTGACTTCACATGATCTAACCATCTCTTCTGGCCTCCTTGGGTACTTGAGGCATGTGCTGTACATACTGACAAATAGGCACACACAATATAAATAAATTTTTAAAAAGTAAAATACCTCCCAAGCAGATCAAGCTATTCAATTGTTTCACTTATCCAGAGGGCCTGATCCAGCTGGGGGCTCCACAGCCTTTGGTTCATAATTCATGTGCTTCCATTCATTTGGTTATTTGTCCCTGTGCTTTTTGCAATCTTGGATTCAACAATTCACGCTCTTGCAGACCCTCCAGTCTGTGGGACCAGGATCTGTCCTTAGTGCATGAGCTGGCTGTTTGAAACCTTGGGCTTACACAGGGACACTTTGCTCAGTCTGGAAGGAGGTGACAGGACCTGCCTGTACTGAATCCACCAGGTTTAAATGAATCCCCAGGGGTGCCTTGATCCTGGAGGACATGGGAATGGAGGGGAGGGGCTGGGGGGAAGGTGGGGGTGGAGGCGGGAGGGGGGAGGACAGGGGAACCCATGGCTGATGTATAAAATTTAAAACACATAATAATAAAGGGGAAAAAAAGTAAAATACAAAACCTAGTAACAATCAGCAGGTCAGTATTATATTCATTTCTAATGAGTCATCTTCATTATCAGTTTACAAAATCATAGTAGCTCATCCCAAAGAATCATCATTATTAGCAGTAGGTAAGACTCATAGGATGTTCATCCCGATGGGCCATTGTTATCATCAACCATCAGAATCGTAGAATATTCCTTCCAGAACATCATCTTTATTGTACTTGTTAGGTTGCTGTAGACTTAAAAGAAATTGTAAATACGTCTCTTTTTTTTTCCCCCTGAGAACTACTGGGTTCCTGATAATTTCTCATTTTGGAAGATGATATAACCAGTTCAGAACAGAACTCTTTTAATGTTTCAAACTGATTTAATGTTTTAAATTCCTCTGCCTTTTGGGCAGAGACACATTTTTTATTAAGTATATTGTCTTTGTGATGCTTTGTACTTATAAATGCACTTTTCAAGAAATACAATTTTTTGTCATCTTAAAGCATGTAAATGTGTTTTCTCTCCCCTTCTGCTTAGTCTCTGAGGAACACCTGATGGAGTTTGTTGAGAGCAAAGATTACATGGTGCTGCTAACCACACTCAGCAACTTCAAAGGGGACAAGGACATTGTGTTTCATGTGCTCTCCTGCCTGCATTCCCTGGCAGTTCCTTGTGAGTACCCTCTCTGCACTTTCTGATTTGCATGTGGAGAGCTGCAATGTATCCCTTTTGCATGTGTGTGTGTATGTGTGTGTGTGTGTGTGTGTGTGTGTGTGTGTGTGTGTGTGTGTGTAGTCCTGTGGATGCTAGACTTCTTCATTCACTGATTCATTTAATTAATTTATATTTGGATTGTGTGTGTTTGTGTGTGTAGTATGAATTTTAATTGGTCTTAATAATAAAAACCCAGAGAGACTAAGGAATAAGCCACAGCCACCACCTCTTACCTCACCAACTCCTCAGCCTGAAAGAGACTGAATTCCTGTCTCCTCCCACCTTATATTCCTCTCTCTACCCAGCCATATCACTTCCTGTCTCTACCTCCCTAGTGCTGGGATTAAAAATGTATGAGATCCCAAGTGCTGGAGTTAAAGATGTATGTCACCAAACCTGGCTCTGTTTCTCTTTTGGGCTGGATCAGTCTTGTGTAGCCCAGGGTGGCCTTGAATTCACAGAAATCCACCTGCCTCTGACTCCCAAGTACTGGAATTAAAGGTGTGTACCACCACTGCCTGGCCTCTATGGCTAGTGGCTTAGCTCTACACTCTGATCTTCAAGCAAGCTTTATTTGTTAGATCATAAAAGAAATATTACCACACTTGTAGATACTAAGCTTCTTTATTCACTGATTCATTTAATTAATTCATATTTATTCAGACTATGCTGCCTCCAGTTCTAAGTTAGTGTATGGGAAGCAATAGTGGGAAGCATAAATGTGTGCCTTGCCTCTTCTGATACAGTGGGAAACACAGATATGATCCCAGGCAGGACCAGGCATCCTAAGGCAGAATTCCTGTTGTTGTGAGATCACATAGACCAAGGCCAGAGCTCTTAAAGAGTCTTGAATTCTGAGAACTTAGCCTGTAAGGAGGTGTGTAGTAGAACAGAATACAGGGAAGTGTTTAGGAGCTGGACATTAGGAACATAATATGTGGTGTTGGCTAGACCCATAGCTCAAATCAGAAATCTCCACTACATTCAGGAGGCTGCATTCAAAGTCTGCCTGGACAACTTATGATGAGCATGTCTCAAAATAAAATAGAATAGAAGAAAATAAAATAAAATGACTACTGAAGATACAGTTCATTAGTGTAAAGAATATAAACTAATACTTGGTATATAATATATATTACAAAACCATTAACACTCTGGTACAATATGAATTTTCCATACATGTATATAGTATATATATGTATTCTGTTACATATAATATACATATAATGTAGATAACAGTATACACACAATACCCATATGATGTACATGTATGGTTTTAGGTACAGCAGCTTGAGACTTCATTGCAGCAGGGTCAAAAAACAAATGCTCTTGGGAAAAATAGCCTCTTTAATATGTTCATAAAAACATAGCATACTAATGAATACTAATCCTGAAGCAGAGAGTGCCATACTTTACATTTCTCCAGCTCATCATTGCCAGCAAGACAGCTATTTTCTGCCTCGCACTTTTCCTGGGCTCTTTCATTATTCATTTATTTTGGGCCAATTGCTTTTGGAATCCATTGTCTTCCACCCACTTATGACATAATCCAGTTAAAATGTGTCGATTCATAACACAAAGGTCAAAGCAAGCAGCAGTTAACAATGAGGAATCAAGAGGCTTTAATGCCAGTTCTACAGCAAAGGCATTTTATCAGGCCACTTCTTTTCATTCTTGTGCGTTTAAAAAATATTTTGGTGTTTTTACGATTCCATTTAAACATTAAAATGTATTGTTATTAGCAAATAGTTTTAGCTATGCTAGGAGAAATCTTTGACGGAGAGATGTTTTTCTGTTTGGTGAGTAGCTAATAATACATTCAGAAACAGAAGTGTCTTCCCCCACAGGTTCACAGCAGCTTTCCCCCGTGGCTCCTTTCTTTCCTCTCTGTCTGACTCATGTCAGCCCCTTGCTCATGTACTTTGTCTTTGTATTTATCTGTCCTCCTCCAATCTGCCATCTCCAGGAAGTTCAAGATTTCTGCCTCTTTGCTGGCTGCTCCTCGAAGATAGAGGAAATAGGTCCAAGTTTATTTTCACTATTCTAATGCATGACATGATCTTGAGGCTTTTTTTCCTTGGGTGAGGAAAAGACATTGCAAAAACCATAATCAATGTCTGAACCAGGAAGTAGACCTCTGAGCTCATCTATTTGAAATATATGTGACTGATTTTAGACTTGTACAAAATCCTCAATTTTTACTTTCTTTGTCTTAAATTATGTATATAAAACATTTTTACACACATATATTTTGATCATGTTTCCACATGATCACTGGGTATATGGACAACACTTGAGGACAGGCCTCATGCCCAGTAGCATTTGGCAAACACAAAACAAATTATATACATGTAGACTCTGTGTTTTGGCATTTTTGGTCTTATTGATCATTTGCTTATTTGTTTTGATTTTTGCTTTTATTAGGATTTTTTGAAGGAGAGAAGGAACATAAAGTTGGGTGGGTAGGAAGGTAGGGAGGTTCTGGTAGGAGTTGGGAGTTGGGGAAACATGATCAAAACATATTGTGTAAACCATAAAATTGACCATAGAGCATTTTATTAATCAGTGATTGATGGATGAAGGCCCAGACTATTGCAGGTAATGCCATCCCTTGGCTGCTGGTCCTGGGTTCTATAAGAAAGCAGACTGAGTAAGCCATGATGAGCAAGCCAGTAAGCAGGACCCCACAATGGCCTGCATCAGCTCCTGCCTCCAGGTTCCATTCCTTTTTGAGTTCCTGTCCTGTCTTCCTTCGTTCATGGACTATGGTATGGAGGTATAAGTAAATAAATCCTTTTTTCTCCAACTTGCTTTTGGTCATGATGTTTAATCATAGCAATGGTATTCATAAGTAGAACAGACTGAGTGCTTCAAAGTCACTCTCTGTGCATTGTTTAATTGTAGGTCTCTGTGTTAATAACCTTCTACTACAACAAGAAGAAGCTTCTCTGATAAGTGTTGAATGAGACATTGATCTATGGGTATAGCAGTATGTCATCAGGAATCATTTTTGTTGCTATGTTTCATTGCAGGGTAATAGTATTAGGTTTGCCCTTTGGCCCATGTTTGATCTAATCTCAGATTCTTTGCCTCTTTTGCAGTGTCAGGTATAGGTTTAATCTCAAGGAGGGGGGTCTGAAATCCAATTTTTAAAAAGTGACTGGTTACTCTTGTAACATGAATATATTGTACAGATAGGCCACTACTGTAGGTTGCAGGGTTTGTAGTTAGGTGATTTTGATGGTTATCTTTCTTCTCTGGTAGCATGCAGAATGCCTTCTGGTACCATGAATGCTAGTCAGTAGAGATAAAGCTTCTAGTTAAGAACTTTCTCAACTTCTCCATGTTTGATGAAGTAAGCAAGCATTGTCTTCAGCAGTAGGACCTTACAATCAGGTTGCAGAGAGCAACTAAGAACCTTGACAACAGCCTATGATGTCTAGGGGGAATTCCATGAGACCCTCTGGTCAAGGACTCAACTATATGTAACTTATTTATGGCACTGGAGGTTTTACTTCTTGGCAATAAGATATTTAGTTGAGGCACTGTCTCACCTATTATTTGGTAATTCCATTTAGATTCTCTTCATATATATGGAAGATTCTATAGTATGTTTCCTTATGATTTTTCAAAAGGCAATTTAGTGTAAATTGTCCCTTTCTGTATTCTCTGTTTTACCTTTCTCTTCCATCTCTTCCCTACTTAACCTTCCATTTTAGTTTCTACTTTATTACTACATGACGCTATATTATATTTTTCCTTGCTTGGAGAACTAATTCTCCCCAGTAGTTCCTTTCTAGTTACCTAACTCTTATTCCAATTATAACACACATATCAAAAGCTTGAAAGTTAAAAATCTACATATAAGAGAAAACATGCAGTATTTGTCTTTTTTTGGATCTGAGTTACGTCACTCAGGATGATTTATTCTAGCTCCATCCATTTGCCTGAAACTTTCATAATTTCAGTTTCTAAAGAGCTGAATAATAATCCATTGTGTAGGTGTACTATGTTTTCATTATCCATTCATCGGTTGATGGACATCTAGGATATTTCCAGTATCTGGCTATTTGAATAGAGCAGCGATGAACATGGATGAGCAAGTATTTCTGTAGTGGGATGTGGAATCCTTTGGGTGTATACCCAAGGGTGTTATAGATGGATCTTGTGGTAGATTTATTTTTAGCTCTTTGAGGAGCTAGCACGCTGCTTTCCATAGTGACCATACAGCTTTGCACTCCCACCAGCAATGAACAGGTGTTCCCCCTACTCACACCTTTGCCAGCTTGCGGTGTCATTTGTTTTATTGATCACAGCCATTCTGACTTGGGTAAGATTGAATCTCAAAATGCTTTTACTTTGAATTTCTGTGCTGGCTAAGGATGTTTAATATTTCTTTAAGTGTTTCATGGCCATTTGTGTTTCATCTTTTGAGAACTATCTGCATAGTTTTGTACCCCATATTTAAAATGGCTTGTTCCTATGATGTTCATGATTTTTCTTTGTTCTTCATATATTTTAGTTATTAACCCTCTGTTGCATGTATAATTGGTAAAGATCTTTACCCATTCTTTGCCCTGTCACTTTGTCCAAATGATGGTGTCCTTTGCCATACAGATTTTCAGTTTCATGAGATCCTGTTTATTAATTGTTCTTAGTTCCTATTATAATTCTGTTCAAAAAGTCATTTTCTATGCCAATGAGGTCAGGACTATTTACTATTTTCTCTTCTATCAGATTGAAGATATCTAGTCTTAATGTTGAAATTCTGATCTATTTTGTGGGGAGTTTTGCATGGGATGATTCATAGAGGTCTATGTTCATTCTTGTATATGTCACCATCCAGTTTTATCTGCACTATTTGTTTAAAATGCCATGTTTTTTCCAGTGTGCATTTTTGGCTTCTTCATCAAAAATCAGGTATCTGTATGTGTGTGGACTTACATCTGGGTGTTGAACTCAATTCCATTGATCATTTCAGGTTGTTTTTTTTTTTTTTTTTTTTTTTTTTTTTTTTTTGCTTTTTCGAGACAGGGTTTCTCTGTGTAGTTTTATGCCTTTCCTGGAACTCACTTTGTGGACTAGGATGGCCTCGAACTCACAGAGATCTGCCTGGCTCTGCCTCCCAAGTGCTGGGATTAAAGGTGTGTACCACCACTGCCCAGCTCATTTCGGTTTTTATGCTAATACTAATACCATGCTGTTTTTATTATTATAGCTCTGTAATAAAATTGAAATCTGGGATGGTGTTATCTCCAGTAGTTCTTTTATTATTAAGGGTTGGTAGCTATTCTGCTTTTTTGTGTGTTTCCGTATGAAGTTGAAGATCATTCTTTTCAATTTTTGTAAATAATTGTGTTGGAATTTTGATGGCAATTACACTGAATCTGAAGATTGCTTTTGGTAGAATGATAGGTTAATTTCCAAAATATTAATCCTACAGATACTTTAAATTTTTAAAACAAGGAACCAAATGAAAATAATTTATAGGCACACCAAAGCTCAATTCTATGTCCTGTTGTGTTAGCAACTAACAACATGCAATCTCTACAGCTATTTGATAGACATGCTATTTGCATCTGGATCTGTACCCATTACACAGATCTATGCAATACTCATTTGTATGCATATTTGAAAGAAGAAACTTATTCCCTTGTGGTAATTATGATTCTTTTTTTAAATTTAGGCAACAATGTTGAAGTCCTCATGAGTGGGAATGTCAGGTGTTATAATATTGTGGTGGAAGCCATGAAAGCATTCCCTGCCAATGAAAAAATTCAAGAAGTAAGCTGTTCCTTGCTCCATAGGCTTACCTTAGGTGAGTTATAATTCACATATAATTTTTTATCACAAGCTGTATTATGTATATGCATGTAGCTTTCATGTATTCTATTCTAACCAGTAAGTAGCATCTTAATAAACATTGGGTTGAAATATTATGAAGTAGCAAATGGTTATGAAAGGAACACAAAATATATACAGGTAATATTAATGAGAACTCTGTATTTATTTTCTGAGTGATCTCCAGGAGAGCTTCTTTGTTGGGCTATATTTAAACTATGGTTGCTAGCTATAAAGGAGTAAGTATAAATCATGTGGAAAATGTGAAACAGAAAGCCAAAAAGATCTTGTTACCCAACATAAGAGTTTGTGTATTACCAGAGCTAGAAAATGTTTCCTGTCCTCAACAGTTTATATGTATAAATGATGATGTATATAACATATAAATATATGGTTTATATATCATAATATATAAATATATAATGTATATAAATCACAACTTAACTTTCTCTCTATATACATTATATATGTATATATGCATACACATATATGTACACACACACACACACACACACATATATATATATTCTATGTGACAGGCTATACTGCTTTGGATATTCACTCCATAGAATCAAATCAGTGCACTCTAGAAACCCTGTATATCTCTCTATGTTAGGTGTGATTCTATCATAGAAGCCAGACTGTGGCATCATCTTGGGAACCCATTAGAATACGTAATGAGGATATGAGTTTACCGGTGGTTTTCTGTTGCCTTGGCTTATTTGACTTCTCTGGATCAGCATTCTGTGATGCTCTCTCAGGTCTGGTATCCAAAACACTAAGTCAAGTGCCCACTCATTCTTCTTCTTAGGTCTTATGTCTGGGCTTTGCATTGGCTTGTTACTATTCCACACACATTTGAGAATTAACTTTTCCAGTTTAAAACTATAATGGAATCTGTCCCAAAATGAAACAAGTATACGGATCATTTTAGGAAGAACTGACATCTCCCTACTGTCATTTCTTTTGTACAGTCTATTCAGGTTTTACGTATCTTCACTATTTATTTTAGGTGCTTAATTTTCACTATAATTGTAATTGGCATCTGTTTTGAAATTATGTCTCTGAACTGTGCCTGCATGAGGAAATGAAAATGATTTTGTCTGTCTCTTTTTAAAATTTCTGACAACCTATTTGCACATGTATGCAGGTTACGTAAGTTAATGTCTTATGAACAGTGGCACTCTGCGTCTGCCTGTCCTGCTCATTATGTCCGTTGCTTCCCTGCCTGCCTTCTTGCCTGGCCCAGGTCACCAGCACAATGCAGAATGGGAGCAGTGTTTGGCACTACCCTTGCTCTCTTCCCGATTGTAGGGATAAAACTTTGAATATTCTCTCATCCAGAATAATGAGTGTCATATGATTTTCATAGTGACAAAATCAGCTTGTCTAATGACATTTTTTAAAGTTAGGAACATTTCTTCTGTTTCTTGCTTACTTCTACTTTTACACCTGTCCCTTTTTAAAGAAAAAAATCACAAATGAGCATTGAATCTTATTAAATGCCAAATAATACATGCAAAGATTTTCTCCTTTTCTTTTGGTATTATGGGATTAAATCTATAGATTTTTTTTCAAACAATAAGCCATTATTCTCAGGACAAATTTAACATGGTGATTTATTTAATTTTAAAAAATATATTTCTGATAAATCTCTTATTTTGGGGCCTGCCAGGTGACCCTGATTGCTTTTTTTGGTTTGCTTTTATTTTACCCTCCTCCCCTTTACTTTTTAAAAAATGTTTATTTGTTTAATCATTGATGCAGTTGTTTTCCAGTCCATATGTGAGGCCTGTGGACATCTTGGCTTCCATGCTTATAGAATGGCAGTCACTGAGGCTCATTGGCTCCTATTTCTGTGAGTGTCTCTTCTGTGGAGCTCAAAATCTGAGCATCCCAAAGCCTTGCATTGCACATGCCTCACTGGGGACATTTGTCAGGAGCACAGGAATGACAGGAGTTCTTCATGCTGTGAAGGTTCAGACCTTTGCCTTGGAGAGAATGCAGAAGCCATGCTTTCCAACGGCTGTACCTGTAGACTCACTTGCTCCTCTCACATTGCAGCCTTCCTCCTAAAGAATCATCAACAACATTGTATGCAAATTTAGGCTACTGTCACAGAGATTTAGCTTGAGAAGGATCATTCAGCCATTAAAAGAAAAAACTTATTTTCATGGTTTCATTATAAAAAGTTGTGTTTTCATTGTAGTCCATCACCATTATGTTCCCTGTGTAATTTAGAAATTGGTTTACCTTTTAGGAGAAGTCTTGATAGATTCAGTTAAAATGAGTTTCTAAAACTTGAGTTATATTCTCGTATACAGCCATCGGTTGATTTCTTTCCCTTATGACCAGTTATTTAAAATGCTATGTTTAGACTGTTAGATATAATGATGCAATCATGTTTGCCCCTTACTTTCACAGATCCCAAAGTAATTTCATAGACATATATGTTTATTAAACATAAACTTTTGATTCCTGGCTTGCTTTTGGATGGTGGGGTGTTGGTATCACCATCACATTTCCATGAGGGTCTCTGGCTCAGCAATCTGTGTCTCATCCTGGATCATGTAGCCAAGGAAAGGGAGACTTAGGCTCTGAATGCAGGTTTGTACATTGTTCTCTGGTTATCAGAGGCTGGGGAGAGGAGGAGACAGTGGAGGAGTCAGTCAGTTGGCACTGAGCCCTGGTTAAGAAGTATATAAGTCTGTGCTGTGTTGTTGTACAGTGGAATGAGTTAGCCAGGGATAGTTAATGTACTTTGCACATCAAGGAACTAGAAGAAAGGAGTGTGGACTTCATTGCTAGGAGACCATTATGTGATGAGATAGGATGGACATTTGCCCTGATTTAAGCATTGTATTACATCAAAACAGCAAATAGTAACCCAGAGGTGTCTACAATTATTTTTTTGTTGGGGGGGGGCTTTAGTCTTAGTTGAAAATATATTTAAAAAGAATTTACCTAAAATTGAAAATAAAAACATAGCAAAGCAGCAAAGCATTTCCAGTGAATCATAGTGGTCACCTACTGACCTATGCCTTTATATGGTGAGATGTTGGTTGGTTGCATTTCAAAAAGGACACAGTTGTGTAAACTGGCTGATCCTGAGAACATTGTGATAACTCAGAATACATATAAAAGATGCCCACTTGTTTCTGTCCCATGGTATGAGGAGTCAGAGCTGACTTAAGCAGGTGCTTCTTTGGTCTTACTCAACTAGCATTACCTAATAAGGCAGACAATAGTAGGAACCAAAGTTTCAAAAAGTCACATTGATTTAATGTATGCCACTGTGTCATAAAGATTAACTTACCGACTTACTATAGGCTGTTATGCCGTTAGACTGATTTATTGATTTAAACACTGCTATGTAAGTGAACACATTTAAATTGTATGGGTGAGAGTTTCCCTAATGTCTCACTTAACTTTAGGTAATTTCTACAACATCCTGGTGTTAAACGAAGTACATGTCTTTGTGGTGAAAGCTGTCCAGCGGTATCCAGAGAATGCAGCCTTACAGATCTCTGCCCTCAGCTGTCTAGCGCTCCTCAGTAAGTCACTTTACTAACCAGGAATCCCTTTTCTCTTTTTAAGTGCTGAGTATTAAATCAGGGCTTCCTTTCTGCCACTTAAGGATGCTCTCCTGGCACCAAGTGTGGGCATTCATGTTCATGAGGGATGTCACGAACCAGCTAATCACTTCAGATGACCCTACTTTAGTTTGTTGGGGTGGTGGGTACCCACATCATCTAGTTGTGAGACACCAGAGTTATGTCATGGGTAAAATATTAAAAATTGATTCATGATTAGCCAAGGCAGTTGGTAAAGAACATTTTGTTTAGAACATTCAAATGCTGCTCTTAGGGTTGGCCATTCAAGCTATTGGTAATACTATGCATGTATAAGACATACATACTTAATTTTTTTTTAAAGCTGAGACCATCTTCTTAAATCAAGACTTGGAGGAAAAAAGTGAGCCTCAGGAGAACAATGATGAGGAGGACACCGAGAAGCTATTCTGGTTGGAACCCTGCTATAAAGCCCTGATGCGCCATCGGAAGAACAAACATGTACAGGTCAGACAAGGAGCTACTGCCCTGATTTAAAAACAGGCTTTCCAGTCATTTCTGTTTTGATACACTTTTCTTCTTCCTTCCTGATCTAGGAGGCTGCATGCTGGGCACTAAATAATCTCCTTATGTACCAGAACAGTTTACATGAGAAGATTGGAGACGAAGATGGCCAGTCAGTACTTCTACTTGATGTTATGGAAAACCTGGGTTCTGTTTCAGCCAGGGCATAGAAACTGGCATTGACTATGTTTAGACACTAGCATTGCTACATGTTAGTGGTGGGTATACAATTTAGTCTAGTTTTCCCACAAGACAGGGTCTTACAGTATAGCCCATGCTGGAACCATAGGCCTGTGCATCCATGCCTGGTTAGGTGCACAGCATTTTAATCTCTACTGAGGTGTAGAGCACTTCAATTTCTACTGAGGGATTTGGAATCATGAATCACTCAGTTGTGTGTGAATCCTGGAGAATGAGTCCCTCAGTTTCCTGCCTGACCAGGTACAAGTGCATGTTAATTCATGTCAGCTGAGCACACTCCCAGAGCCACTGGGGTTCAGTGCCACCTGCCAGCAGGTTGTCTGTGTCCAGTTAGAAACCTCTGCAGGTTCCATCTGACACAGCAGTGTGGGCCTGTCCACTGAGAGGCCTATTTGCATCATGGCCCACTGCTGGAAAAGAGAGAATTAATGAAGTGGATGCTACTTCAATCAACATCTGGAGAAGACTCCTTTGAAAACGGATACATCAGGATCCGGAACTTTCTGGTCGGGCAGATTCAGGCTATGACTTATACATCTTAATCCACAGCACACATAGTCCTCAGCACTCTGGAGATCTTTCCAGTACATACATTAGTAAAAAAACAAAAAACAAAAACAAAAACCCACATTCATTTTTTCTGTTCTTTAAATCCGTTCTGTTTCTTCACTGCATTTATTTCCCCTTTATTTTCATTACCCTCATTTCCTCGTTACATATTTCTCTTCCTAGACCCTTATGCTTTTTTTAAAGATTCCCTTCTAGTTTATCATTCCTCTTCCAATCCCTTCCCTCATCCTACTTTGTGACCGACAGCTCTCCCTGTGTGCTCCAATTCTTTTCTTTATATGTTGTGCACCTACTATATGAACAAAATGTATGACATTTATAAGGCTTGCATGAGTCATGGTTTGGTTGTCACATTGTTGCGCATTGTTATTTATTCACAGTAAAAATGTAGTCCAAAATACTAAGTGGAAAACTCCAGAAGGAAGCAATGCATATAGTTTACTCTGTGCCCTGCTCTGAGGAGCAGGAGGAAAGCCTGTGCTCTTTGAGCCATCCCTCCTGGGATGTATCCTGCCTCTGTTTGTATGTCCACCCTGTGTGATTCCATAGCAACGTCACAGCTGTCTATCTACCCCTAGTTATGTCTACAAAGCTGCATCCTCTGTAGGGCTTACAGGCTTCTGAAGACACAGAGACATGAGTGTTTGATACACTTGAATCTAACATTTACATATAGAGGTGTTCAACTTATGCTTCTATTGTAAGTGGCGGTGGTATACAGCTCAGCTGCCATGCCTGCACTGTTATAGAGTTCATAGTCAGGATGAGTGTTGGAAACTGCAAACTGAGATGTGGTTGGCTTTTTGAAAGGTTCCCTGCACACAAGGAAGTGATGCTGTCCATGCTATTGCATTCTTCTTCCAAAGATGTCTTCCAAGCAGCTTCACATGCACTGTCCACTCTCTTGGAACAAAATGGTAAGGAGTAAACTGTGACTTTTAACACAGAGAAACAATTTTGTGCTTTTTTTTCTTATGAAATCTATAAATTCTGAAAAATTTAAATATGTGGATGTACCTAGCTGAAGTGGGTATGTTGCTATATAAAGGATAAAAAATGAACATTTTTAAATATGTATTCTTCAGGACTTCTACAAATGTACTCATGACATACATGCTATATATTCGCAGGAATTGGAATATTTATCCATTTTTAAATACATTTTATATTTCCCTCCTTTTATTAATAAATGTATTTATTATTCTCATTGCCATTTTAATAGCTTATAACTTTCATATATCTGTATATATGTACATATAACACACACACACACACACACATATATATATACATATATATGTATGTATATGGAATCAGTTTCTGTTGATTGACATTTAGCTTATATACTATGAGAAATTTTGGAACTCTTATAGGGCCTTTTTTACCTCTAAAAACGATTGCCCCCATTTTACATTACATATTTATTCATATTATATTCTTAAAAAAACTTTACAGGGGTATGACTATTTGATGGAGATATTCACCATTTCAAAAAAATGCTAAAAATTATCTAGAACGAAATGTTGATAGCTACAATATTTTTCTTGAAAATGGTCATTTATGTATAATCCTTTTGAATATTATATTGTGCATGCTTGCAGAGAGGAAGTGGCTCATATGTTTTGGAAGGATGCTTACTTAAGCTTTAAGGTCCTGGCTCAAACTGTTTCAGATTCCTGATCCCATAAACAGGAAACTTTGCCAGGAAAACTCATTTGTCATCAGGCAGTAGGACTTGGCAGCTCTTACAGGATATTTTTAGGCAATGAAACTGAAAACATAATATGAAAGATCAATCTGAGACACTGTAGTGTAAGCACCAAATTTTCACAGCAAAGCCAGGCCAGTGAAAAACACAGATACGACTTCTGTGTGCTGATCCTGTTATTATTTATGTCAAGTCAAGAGGGCAAATGTCTCCTTTATATTTTCTATGTTCTCACCTATCTCTCTGGCAGTATTTTAATAAAAGGAGACAGTAACCAAATGCATCACATACATGCATGAAATAGTTAAAGAACAAAAATTATTTAAAAATGAATCTGGCACATAACACAAAGGCTTGGAGTAGCCATGTCCTGAGTGATGACAGGGCCCCTTCCAGGACTGAGTCATTGAAAGAGATTCCCATGCAGCTCTGGAAGTCTGGGCAGGGATTACATTGAAGCCACTATGCATTGTATACAGTGCCCCAGAGGAGGCAAAGCTGGCCACCAAGCAGCAACAGTGTTATAGGACTGCTGTTCTTAACAATTTGGAAACTTTGTTAGGTCCCATACTCATTCATTAAGATTTTGTGACTTTGGGTTGCTTTTGTTATAGCCTCTGAGGAGCAGTGACCTTGTGAGTCAGCTTGGCATCTGTTTGGAATCAGTTCCTGCCCTTAATGTTCCCCACTCCTTTGCTCCAGGCCACCTGCTAGATGGGCTGTTCTTAGATGCCCTTGCACAGCCTGGGATTCCTAGTGTAATAGAGGAGAAAATCTTGAGCAGCTTCCTTGCTCAGCTCCACCACCAAATTCATACTGCAAGCCACTTGGGACAATGAATGTGAAGGGTGAAGGGATGGGAGGGGTTGGTCCCCCTCCTTCCCTGCCTCCAGCACGATTGGATTGATATACAGAACTGGGATCTTAGACAGGAACGGTGACACAGGTCTACAATCCCAGTACTCAGGAAGCTAAGGAAGGATTATTGTGTATTCAGGGCCAACCTGGGCTACTGTATCTCAAAGAAAAAGAAAAGGAAAAGAGGAAGAAGTAGAAAGGAGTAGAGAGGAAAAAACTGGGGTTTTGGAACCATGGAGATTTGAAGGTGTAGGCCCAGATGTCTTTTGTGATGACTTCCTCATTTACTTAATCAGCTAAATTAATGTAGTTACTATGTACTGAGCTTATATCATGTACTAGAGACCACACAATCCAGGCTTGTGTGGTATGCCAATTAAATAAAAATTCTAGGCTTATGGGTTAAACTCTAATCCAGAAGGCAGACACAAAGACTAACTAACAAATGTGGTACTTGAGTTAGTTAAGACAAAAAATTAACCTGGGAAGGAGGATTTGATATTAGGAATCAGAAGAAATAAAAGTTGAATGTGCAATCAGAAAAGGTAATTACTGTAGAAGTTTGCATTTTGTGATTTGCCTTCGAAAACAGATAATTTTCTGATAAGATGGAATAGATTAAGGTCAAGAATCTTTTGCATGGAATGGGAAAACATGAAATTCTTCTGTACACTCTGCAGGGGCTTCATAATGCCCACCCTTCTCCCAGTCAGGTTTGCCATTTTTGAGTTACACATTGCCCTTGCTGGGATTCTGAAAATGTACTCTGTGGGGACTAGCAGTATTACATAGAAACTCTAAAAATCTCTGAGTTCTACACAGACCAACCCAAGCATAAGCTCTGGAGTTGGTACCAAATAATCTGTGTTTGAATAAACCTTTTAGGGAAGTCTGATGCACACTGGCATTTCGGAACCTAGAAATTTCTCCTTAGTTAGGATTTAGGCACTGGGGAAGAAATATGAAAACTCATTATTTCAAATATATGAAAAACTCATGTGTGATGCTCTGGATACCTTAGAACATGTGACATCTCAGTTTTTAGTTTTATTTTAAAATGTGTTTCTTCTTATATTTTGTCCTACATTTTTTTTTTTTTTGGAGGTTGACAACAGTATTTCTTTCTTTATTATTTTTTTTGAGATAATAGTCTCACTATTTAGTCCAGCTCGGACTTGAACTTGTTATATATCCCAGATTATCCTCAAACTCTTGATCCTTCTGTCTCAGGCCCCCAAGTGATGAGATTATGCAAACATACCATGCTGAATGACAAGGCGTTTTAGAACCAGAACTCGAGTTAGAACCCTTTGAAGTTTTCCCATTCTGCCACTTTGAAAAATGTTAGATTTTGGTCTATAATGTTGGAGTTGATGTTTCTGTTATGGTTTCAAGACAATTAATACAAAATACTTCAAGGCACTGGGCTTTAGTTTAGGGAAGGACTTCACTGCAAAGAAAGGGTTACTAGGTGACAGTCTCCCTGCAATGTAGGTTTTCTGTATACATGCTGTAAAACCGTCTCTCAAGACCACTGTGTTGTTCACTGAATGTAGGAGTTACTCTGTGAAAGCCATCTGCATGACCAACACCATTTACCACTAGGTTCATGATGGGATCCATGAAAATGACATATGTAGTCTACTGTAGGAAATGTACAAAGTAGTTGAGGCATTCCAGACCAGGCCATTCCCCTACTTCTATCATCGGCAATCTCTGGCCTCTGGCTCCACATACCTGCAGTCCTTAGACCTGTCCCTGGCTCCCATCACCAATGGAGGGATGGCCTGTATCTCTGCATACAAAGTGTCTCTAGTCCACGCTGATGTCTATTCTACTTATGAATCTCAGTTCTGTATAAGTCTAGTCATTTGTGAAGTTTAAAGATTAGAAGAACATTTCATTTTTGTTCTCATTGTGAAGAGTGTTGCTTATATACATTTTCTTACAAAGCACTTCTTTCTTATGGGCTCTAGTATACTAATTACATGAATACCAGTCTACTGTGTAAATAAAAAAAATTAAATAGAAACTTCAGTAAAGAATTAATAAATATGGAAAACAGAGAATGACATAGTTGCTAAGAAATAGGCAGCTATTAATGTAGCTAATGTAGCTTTAAGTAGCTAATGAAATGAAATATGCTACATGTGTTTTTGCAAATGTTTGCTTCCATTTCTATAAGTGACTGGAAAAACACTTTCTAGTTAATTTCAGGAAAATCCTGCTGGCCAAAGGAGTGTACCTGAATGTCGTAGAATTGATGCAGAAGCATGCCCATGTTCCCGAGGTGGCAGAGAGTGGCTGCAAGATGCTGAGTCACCTGTTTGAAGGAAGGTACTTCACGTTCATGAGCATACATACATACACACACACTTATTTTGTCTAAGCATTAAAAAGATCAGCAGAGACTGCAGAAATATGGCTATGTTTGCCTCTGTGCTTCATGCATGGTGTTAACTGTTTTTGAAAATGATAATTACGCAGCAAAACTGACAACAGCTTTTCAAATTTCTGTATAAATGTGAATATACAAAGCTACAAAAACATGCATTTTGCAGTTATTGCTTTTCAGCATTAAGGCACTATTTATTTATCACTATTACTTCTTGCTATTCTTTTATTTGAATTAACTCTGGCTTCTTTGCTTCCTCTCATTCCTTTCCCAATGACACTTGTCATTACATTGGGTTCAAGACCAACCTTGTTGACACTGTATGTCTAATTAGTGGCACAACAGAGGCCAGATACTATTATCTGTGGTAGAAAGTAGCAGAAGGGGACTAGAGGCTTACAAAACCTGACAAAAATTGAATTCCAGGCAGATGTCTCCACCAGCAGCAGTATATGCTTAGTATATGTTCCTCATTCTATTGAGCCAAAAATGTATGATATTGTGGCATTGTTTGATTGATTTTTTTAATCAAAAGCAGTCACTCAGAAAACAGATAAGAGTAAACATCATTCAGTGTGCAGGTGCTACAACTGAGATGGATTTGATGTCTCAGATTGTTGTTGGGCACTATTCCTAGGGAGAAATAAACAAACATCTGCTCACTCTAGATAGGAACTCTACAACAGATCAAGTTAGAGTACCACCAAAGTCCAACTTGGTGAACTAATGTGTTTTATTGGGGTTGCTCATAAGAATATGGGTGAAGTGTTACTTACTGGAGTAGAAATGACTCAAAGATAGCTGTACCACCAAAGCCCACTCAAGCATGGCCCACCCCAGCTCAAGAAATCTGGGAACCTGGAGCATACTGCATGGCCTGCAGGCAGCTCAACACATTGGGGACTGTCCTTTCCAAGTGACTCAGGTGATCTAAACCTCTTCCAGACAGCTAGTCTAGTTTGGGAGTCCTCTGGGCAGCTCAGCTGGTGTCCCATCTCTTTCAGGCATCCTGGCTGCTCTGAGAAAGTCATTCAGCAGTCCTTACAGCTTATACAGGCTTGGGGATGGAGGAGCCTCACGAATGTGGTCTAGTTTCAGGGTTCCTTAAGCTTTCTTAATGAGCTTTCCTTCAGGCTGGGATGTTTTTACCTCTTCTTAGAACATACACACTTCCTTCTAGATGGAGGTTTTATCTCGGAGGAAGTCAAATGACTTTATTGCTAATATATGAGCCAACTATTGAATGGTTAGACTTCAGGATTCTTCTAAAAGAAAAATAAAATGAAAGGCTTAAATAATGGGCTGGAGAGATGGCTCAGAGGTTAAAAGCACTGACTGCTCTTCCAGAGGTTCTGAGTTCAATTGCCAGCAACCACATGGTGGCTCACAACCATCTGTAATGAGATCTGGTGCCCTCTTCTGTATCCATAAATAAAATAAAATAAATATTTTTTAAAAAGTTGCAAAAAAAAAGGATTTAAAAAAAATTCATTTTCATGAATGATTAGGGTAATGCCCAGTGTATTTTAAGCTGTCAATAAATCATAGCTGCTGGCAATTGTGTTATTATATGTGCATAACATACATTGTGCACAGCACATCTGCAGACTTGTAAAGAGTGGAGTTACACTGTCCTTAACACAAGCCCAGCTAATTTCTCCTTAGATAACACATCTGTCACATCTCTCTTCTTTAAACACGGCTTTTAAAAACCTGGTTGAAATGTTTAAGTGTTGCTTTTGATGGTGCTGGAAGTGTGTCAATGAGTTTCAGTTCACAAGGCACTGTGTGAGGCCAACAGCCATGCTGCCTTCCAGAGTGGCATATTTGCTCACCTGTGTACAGAGAGGGACACATACCTTGAAGAAGCCACGAGTTTAATGTAAACTAATGGATTATGTATAAGAAGTCTGGTGAAGCACTTTGCTATGATGCAGGGGTCCTGGCCTTGGCTTTGCTTCTTTCTAGCAAAAGGATTTTGGTAATTTCCCCTTCAAAAAGGTTCTTCATCTGGAAAATGGCAATGTGACCCCCATCCGTCTTCAGCATACTGATCAGAAGAAAGGTGTTATTTTCATAAAACTTAATCACAATAATCCCGAATTCTAATTCTTGAGGTCAGAATTTAAACGCTTGAAATTTTGGTTGAGTTCAAAGGCGTTTATATGTACTTCTTACAGCTTTTCCTGGTAAAACGCATCAGATCTGTTTCCACTCATTTGCTTCAGTTTGTGTTCCTACAAATGAACCAGATTGTACTTTTTTAAAATAAACACATCAATTTTTGTTCCTAGTAACGCTTCCCTGGATACCATGGCAGCAGTGGTCCCTAGGATAATAACAGTGATGAAAACCCATGAGACATGTCTGCCAGTGCAGCTGGAGGCCTTGCGAGCTATTCTGCATTTTGTAGTGCCAGGTGAGTCGCGAAACTGATTGTATGCAGAGACCACTATTTAAATAGAGTTTTGTGTTTTCATGAAACATCGGCTTTCTACGCAAAGCTTAAAGAACTGGTTTCTGATAACCACAGGCAGGCCTTTCTTCCAGACTTTCCAGAAGTAAAATTCATAAGAAAGGGTAATGCAGATGAGTCACTAAGATTAACTTGTAAGAAAGCTTCATAAGAATATTTAATCATTAATTTACATAAGAAATAAACACAGTGGTAAAAGTGGGCCTTCTGTCTCTAAGGACAATTTGTCTCTGATGTTTCTTTGCTGTTTCTCTTGCCATCAGCCAAGTTTAAGTTCAAGCTAAAACGGATTACTCTCTTTCATCCCCCTCTGTTGCCTTATTCCCAGCCTTTGATTGCATGGGTAAGTTAGCTTTTCTCTGGCACAGCCACGTGATCCTTTACTCATTAACTTCAATGACTTCCTTCTGTCAGTCACCAGCCATACTGCTTGCTGTCACCTTGCTTGTCCTTCAGTTCCCACTGAAGCACCTGCACCCACGTTCTTTCAACACATGTTCATTCCATCCCTCCTGTTCTGAACACGGCCGTGATCTAATGGGTTGAATGATAGATGAAAGGACAGCAAGACTGGGGTTATAGGACTTCAGGAGACAGACAGACACTTAGTTACCACCTAGTGGGAAGGCCTGCTAGAGACAAATGGAGGGCAGATAGGATAATATTGATGGACCTACTGTCTTCAAAGGAGTATGTAGGTCAGAGAGTTGAGGTCTACAATTGAAGGGCTAGCCAAAGGCCAAGAATGGCTTTCAGGCAGAAGCTACACATACACATAGTCTGGAGTAATTGAAGGCAACAGGGGAGGGTATGGCCATGAGTGTGGGAGGGTAGATGGAGGTAGAAAGTGAAAGACTTTAAATGCAATGCTGTGTGATTGTGCTTTTCTATGGAAGTCAATTAAAGCTTATTAAAGGCTCTAAAAAATTCCAAAAATATGTTGATTACCTTACTGAATTTATTATTGTTTGTCAAATCTTAGATAAAAACTTTGGAACCCCTTTTTAAATTTTTAAGACAAATGTATCCTTCCTCACCCCCCACCCCCCAGCCTAGTGTAATTGTAGCGTTGGTATGTTTAGGAAGCATTTGGGGAAGAAACCCAAAGTTGCACAATTAACAGTGAGCTTGTGTTTAACACCCCATGGATGTTTAGAACACACTGTTACTAAGAATTGAGGACTATTTTTAACCTATTCATTTACTTTCCATATAGTAGTGATGCATCCTTTTTGATTGAAGGAAGTGTTTATATAAGTGTGAGTCAGATTAGCTGTCGCTTTTAAATATTTTCATATATATATATATATATATATATGTTTTCTGATTTTAATTGTATATCTCTCTGTGAATTTTAAAACTTTTTAGATTATTGAAGAGTCTATGTTTAAACTTTTATTTTCATAACTCTAAAATTATACATATATGTATATTCATAGCATGTTCAGGTATATGAATACACACACACACACACACACACACACACACACACACACACCATTAGGGTGTCAAGAGCTTGTTCTGTACAACACTGATATCAAGCACTAATATGAATGACTTTTGGAACTGCATAAAGTTTTCTTAATATTATGCATTAAGACTCAGGCCCACTATCCTGTGTTGTTGTGACCATATATAGTGTTATATATGGCAATTGGGTGGGAGACTGGATGTAGGTAAGTTGGTTTACAGCAGTCAAGTGAGTCTTGGATGGGTGGGATGGATACAAAGAATGAATTTGAGAGATAAGCAGGGGATCACTAATACTTTCTTGTTGCCCCTAGGTAAAGTTCCAACATTTTTGAACTTGATATCTATTCCCCATAAAATAAAAGTTTAGTCTACCAACTGCTTTCTTTAGTGTAGGTGTTTTCTGTTTCAGAATTCAGAGGACTTTCATTGTGAGACAAATATTTTCAAAGAAGGAACTCTGCTTAGTAATTTTAGTTTTTGAATCTGGTACTTTGAATAAAAGCAGTGATCAGTCCACATGTTTTAAATTAAATCATCATTTCCCATTCATCACTGACACTTAAGACATAATTTTACTTAAAATTTTATTATTAATTTTTGAATTTTGTAGATTTAGTAAAAATGAACCAATAACAATCTGCAGCCTCCCACACACACTTTAGTTCTTTTTGGACAGAATCTCACTATGTAGCCCTGGCTGTCCTGGTACTCACTATGTAGACCAGGCTAGCCTTGAATTCATGGCGATGGACTGCTTCTGCCTCCCAAGTGCTGGGATTAAGCACATGTGCCACCATGCCCAACTTAACAAATTCTTTTTGTAGTTTCCAGTGCTCACAGTTTATTCCTTTGAAGGTGGATGGATTGTTAAAGTGTAGCAAAAGCCATTTAGAACCATGCCTGTTCATTAAAGCCACAATAACCTTTTAGTCCAAAACATATACTTTAAATATATACTTTTTTCCTTTCTTGTTAAAGATTTTCTTTAACAAAATGTATGTGTATGCATGTGTCCCCAAGTTTTTAAAAGTGTACCATATACACACAATGCCTGTGGACACCAGTAGAGGCAAGCAGTTGTGAGCTGCCTGACATGGGACTGGTGAACTGAGTCTGGGTCCTCTGGAAGATTGGCAAGTCCTCTTAACCTCTGTGCTGTCTCCCTGTACTTTCTCCTAGAGTGACTGTGACTTGACTCTGAAGCAGTATAGCTAGCTAGTGAATAGTCAGATGATTAGTGATGCTTTTAAAAATGATGACTTTTAGGCCATACTTTATATATGTAAATACATGTTAACACATCACTTGTTTGTTCTTTAATTTAGGAATACCAGAAGAATACAGGGATGACCCTCAATGCAAACTAAACATGCTCAAAAGGCAGTATCTCAGGACTGATATCCACAAGCTGGTTCTAGCAGCTCTGAACAGGGTATGTTAAACATGTTTTTTTTTTTTTTTTTTTGTCTTTGTACCATTAAGTAGACAATTAAATTTGGGGACCTGGAGGTGGAGCTTTGAGTTTTCTTTTCCTTTCCACTGCTTACAATGATAGTTAGAATTCATGTAGAATTCACTAGAACTCAGGGCAATGATAGGAAGGTTGGGGTGAAGAGTTATATACTAAGAGAAAGGTAAGTGCACAGGTAACTAATGCAAGCTTCTACCTGAGTTTGCTCAACCGGAAGGTCTACCAAAGTGCCAGGCCTAGATGTCAGGCCTGGGGCTTCCCTTTTCTCTCTGGTGGATCATATTTCCTTTATAGTCCTATTGTAAAAGATTCAGCTATCAGATACACATTAGACAGAACATGGCCACCTTTTTGGATGCCTGTGCATATGTTCATGGCTGTCCTAAGATGAATTATCATTAGTATGACCTCAACAGAGCTATCAATTTAAGTATGATCTGAGAATCAACTATTACTTATCAAAGCAAAGACTAAGAAAAATATCTATCAATCAACCTATCAGTCTATCTATCTATCTATCTATCTATCTATCTATCTATCTATCTATCTGGTTTTTTGAGTCAGGGTTTCTCTGTGCAACAACCTTAGCTGTCCTGGAACTTGCTTAATAGGCCAGGCTGGCCTAGAACTCACAGAGGTCTGCCTGCCTCTGCTTCCTGAGTGTTGGGATTAAAGGTGTGCACTGCCACACCTGGATAAGAAAAGTATTTATTAAAGTGAGCCAAGGCTTTGATATATAAAACAGAACATTATAATTCAAGCTGAAGGTAACCTCTTTGTGGATAATTGGCCTTCTGCTTATGCTGGGTCTTGAGAGCTGTTCACAGATCACAGTGCTCAGTCATCTATTCCATAGGTTCTTACTTGTCTCCTGTTATTTCTGTGTAACAAAGTAGACTCCCAATATGCTGGTATGTCTACATGTATGTGTCTGCAGAGACACACCTATTTCTTTGGCCAGGGAACCCAGTGAAGTAAAGGCCATTCTTCTGAGGAAAGGGTTGCAGGTCAAGACTTTCTGGTTTGCAAAAACTTAGAGCAAAACATTAACAATTTAAGATTTAAGATATGTATTAAATAAAAGGTAGACAAAGAGAACCCACAAAAGGGAATTACACAGAAGTGTCATTAAAAGGTTTGCAGAAAAGGGAAACTTGGAGGTAGAAGAGTTGAACACACACGAAGATAGATCTTCATGGAAGACCTTAAAAGCAATGTCGAGCTGCATTTAGAAAGCCTTTATAAAAATTCCAGTAGCAGTTTCTTAAACTAGGAAAGCAAGTGTAAGATTTACATGAAACAGTCAATTTGTATGGAGACTTGCAAGAGAGCTGACAAGGAGGGATAAGTCATTTGGCCAATTCCAACGGGACAATCAAAGGTTTTGTAAGATGTTAGTACTCACACTGGTGTGACATCGTCTCTGGAACAAGTGTGGTTAGCTCCATATGATGCTGGCTCAGGAATTAGACACAAGGAAAAATATGCAGCTGGTACATAACGTTCCTCAACATTGAAGGAAAGTAATTCACACAGACTTCTGTTACTATAGTTAATGGCCAGCCATTTGGGGAAAACACAGAAACTGAAAATTTGTTCTTTGGGCCAAAATTCATAATAACTGGGTAGAATGTAAAGGTAAAAGAATGAAATTGATCTGTGTACATATGTAAAAGTTCTCAATTATAATCACAGATATAGATTATAACCATGATGTAGATTCAAAAACGAAAAAAATATTTCCAGAAAATTTAGCAACTAGTTGTGGTGTCTCGTGCCTGTAATATCAGCACTTGGGAGGCTGAGGCTGGAGGATTACCACAAGTTCAAGGCCAGTTCAGGTTACAAGTGAGTTGCAGATCAGCCTGGTGTACAGAGTGAAACAATAAAAACAAACAAAAATTGGCAATATCAATCCCAATCAAAATGGACATATTTTCTGGTCAATGATTCCACTTTAAGAAATTATAATATAGATGTACTTGGGCATGTACACTAAGATTTTGGTTAAGAATGTTTGTTGTTGCTGGGACAGCGATGGCATACACCTTTAATCCCAACACTTGGGAGGTAGAGCCAGGCAGATCTCTGTGAGTTTGAGGCCAGCCTGGTCTACAGAGTGAGATCCAGAACAGGCGCAAAGCTACACAGAGAAACCCTGTCTCAAAAAACATATATATTTGTTGTTATATTATTTGTAATAGAACAACTTGCCAGTGAGCTAAAGTTTTGCCTGGTGGTCACTGTATGGCATGGCAGGTGCTTGTAACTTCAACATATGGAGATCTTGGATTGATATTTTGTCAGATAGTGGTTCTGAGTATTGACTAATTTTAAGAAGGAGTTGAAGACAGAGGTTATTTTTGTGAATTCTGGAGCCATCTTCCAGAACATACTACCAGGTGCTCTGATCTGTAGTGTTTGCCAAGTGATGGTTCTGTTCATAGCAGTACTCAAGTGCTGGGGATGAGCAGAGACCCTTCTTGCTGGAAACACTTGTGTCTTGTTAGCAAGAATTAAGCCTATTGTTTTTCAGCCTATGAAATTTGAGGAGTTTTACCACAGTTTAACTTAATCTGGCCTGCTAATACAATGGCCATCTATAGATGACAAACAAATAAATTATACTGATTCCAAGTTAGGTCATCCTGTGTAGAGTTTAAAGGGCAGCAGGTGGCATTTCTAATGCACTGATAGGTCAAAATTACACATTTTCCATGAACATGATGGTATTCTCCAGGTGTCAGCATTTCTTTCATTTATGTTTTGATGGAATTGGCATTTCCTTGTTCTGTGGGTCTTCTCCCTTCCATCACTCAATCATTGCTCTTGTTCCTTTGCTAGGCAAGACTTTCTTTCTGGTCTGCCCCAAACTCCTCTGTCCATGCTCCAGTTAACCCTCCAGTGTATTAGACATCGAGCAGGTCTGGTGAACAGCCTGTTATTTAGCTTGTCATTATATTGGCACCTGGAACAGGATCAACTCACTAAAGGTCAGCATTATCACCACCAGATTTTAAATGCATTTTGACCTCTTGATATAGAGACTGAGGGACACGAGTAGCTACATCTCTGTCTCTCCACTGTTTCCCCATTGACTTTTGGGAAATAATTTTACATTGGCAGAATATATAGCATTTCCATTCGGCTTTAGACCCATGATTTCTAAGTTTGATTTCTTTTCATTCCTTCAGTTTGCATCAGGTCTCTTTTGCTAGCTTTTTTATTCACCTTTTCACAGAACTTAAAGTTATGTTTCCTAATATTTTGATGTTTTGAATTTGTTGTTGTTTTGTTTTTTGAGACTGGGTTTCTCTGTGTAGCTTTGCACCTTTCCTGGAACTCACTCTGTAGACCAGACTGGGCTTGAACTCACAGAGATCCGCCTGGCTCTGCCTCCCAAGTGCTGGGATTAAAGGTGCACACCACCACCATCACCACCACCATCACCACCACCATCACCACCACCATCACCACCACCATCACCACCACCATCACCACCACCACCACCACCACCAGACATTTGAATTGTTGTGTGTCTTTATATGTGAGCTCTTAAAATTTATATATCAAATTTATTTTTTACTTACGTATATTCACATGTGACTACACCTGTATGCAGGGCATAGGAGACCAGAAGAGGGTGTCAGATTCCCCCAGAGTTGGACTGAGCCACCTGAAGCCTACTGGTACTGGGAACTGGGCTCTGGTCCTCTATAGGAGCAGCAAGTGCTCTTAACTACTGAGAGTCATTTCTCCAGCCTGGTGTTTGAACTCTTGAAAAAACTAATCTAGTTGGCTATGAAACATGGAGGGTTTCTTTTCTTTTACTGAATGTCTACAGGCATTGTTCTAGTGTTGAGTCTAGTAGAGAATTCTAAGACAGGCTTACATCTTTTTCCTTATTTTTACATTAACAGTTTCTCTTGGTTGCCAGATATATTCTTTCCTTTGATGCCCAGTCATATTGTTTACCAGCTAGCCAAATACCCGGTCTTTTTTTACCCCCCTGGGAAGTTTTCTTTACTCATATATTTATGAACATAGGTTTTGTTTCATCAGTTTACCCCTCTTTCTGGAAACCATATAATGTTGGATCTCTTCTGTCTTCACCTTTTGCTGTTTAAGAGAATCATACGAGGAACACTCTATTTATCACCTGCTCTCTTCCTGTGTGGATGGGGTCACAAATCCTTACATGGATCTTTTTCTATCAAGAGCAAAGATGAGAACTACAAGAGAATATGGAGAATGAGAAACAAAACCCAAACCACACATGACCAGGGGATTGCTTTCCTTTGCCTGTGGAGTCTGCTTCACTCATAGTGAGAAGAATCCAGTCTAGGCATCTTCAGCTTGAGCTGGCTGGCTAACTCTTTAGTGAAGCCTTACCAGTGACTTGCAAGTTCTCTAAAAAGACTTGAAGGTTGTGGAATGTAGGGAAGAGGGTGTTTCTAATTCATCTGTGTTGGTATCCTTCCAATGATACCTCCAAAGTTTACTCTTGGAAAACATTTGCTAAGTAGGAACTAATAAGTTAATTATGATCCACATTTGAATGGTAACACAGTAAATACTGTTTTCAAGATGAAGAAGTAGGTAAGTGAATGAAAGCCCACTGTGGGCTTGCAAATATCATACAGATATGATATATGGTAATCATAAGTCTATATATACATATATATATAATAACTTTTTCAAATTTACTTAAGTGTTCAGAATAACGTGCTCCTATTTTTAGTTATTAGATACTTTAGGCACTGTCACTTGTGATCACACAGTGACAATTCTGTTGTTCTGAGGACAATCACAGATTTCCTCTTGCAAGTTGTTAGTCAATTGCTAAGTTGGATCTGTAAAGGTTAGAGGTTAAGGGAAATCAACACTGCAAGGACCAATAATTGTCTAAACATCATGTAGGGGTGGAGATATTAAATATGAGGGCTGACAAGATGTCTAAGATAGTAAAGGCACCTGTCACCAAGTGCATGATGGCCTTAGTTGAGTCTGGGGATGAGAGATGGTTGAAGGAGAGAATTTCTTCCCACAAATGGTGCTCTGACTTCCATGTGGGAAGGGTATATCCACACATACACACAAATGTATTCATGCATGCACATGCATGCAAAAAAAATATTATAATAATTTTAAAAGGATATTAAAAATAAGGGGAGTCATTTTGTACCTGGCTTATGATGCATTTGTTAGTTTAGAAGCAGAACTGAATTCATGGTTCATAGAATTCAATATCAAGCAAAATTACAGCTTTGCTGGCTTGAAAATTATTAAGTATTTCAAGACAAGGTCAGCAGAATGTGAAACCAAGGCGGGGTCCTTTCTAATAATTGGGACACACTCAGGAAGCTGGCTTTGCCTGTCAAGCAAGATTGATGGCACAGTTAGCCAAACAGCAAGTTCAAAAGGGCAACCCTTCTTTTGTCTTTCGAGAAGACACTGAACTTTGGATTTTGGACATGTGATCATAAGATGCCTGTGTCAAGGAAGGAGAAATACGGGCTTGCAGCCTGAGTTTAAACATGTTTCTGCATTATCTGCTCAAAACTGTACCTTTCATTTTGTTTCACTGATGTGTAGAGCTGTAGTGTGTCTACACAATAAGATTTGTGATAATTAAATGTTAGTATATGCAAAATTATTTTTTTCATTTTTTGCTAATTACTTTTTATTTAAAGTTTTTAATATAGTATAATTTTAAATTATTTCTTTTATTTTTGAGATTATATTAGAAACATATAATTTCCCCTTCCAAATTTTCTCATAAACTCCTTGGTCTATTCTAAATTCATGGCCTCTTTTTTCATTAATTGTTATTACATGCATATATTTATGGATGTTCCTAAATATAGCCTGCTCATTCTGTATGACGTGGCTTGTATGTATGTTTTCAGGGCAGATCATTTGGTTTGGATATCCAATTGGTGTGCTCTTCCCCGGGGAAGACCACCTCTCCTGCTCCTAGTATTCCTCAGGTATATGAGAAATTCTTAGAGGCAAGGGCCTGTAGCTTTTTGTCTTTCCAGTGTGCTGGTTGCTTTTATACAATTCAGCTGTGTTAATGTGCTGATCCCATGTGTGAACGGAGATTTTAGAAAGGCATTCTGTGCAGTTTAGAGTTGCAGGAAGAGATACAGAATATGGACAAATGAATGACTTTAGAGTTTGAGCATGGTGTGAGCACTGTGCCCTTGGAAATCAAGGAGTGGGAAGGCAGCAATTAAGTTGTTAGGGGACTTTTGTCTTTGAATGCTTTTAATTCAGAGTAGTTAAGAGAGAAGTCTGATTATATAAAATTAAAGGGTAGCAAGAATGTGGAGGCAGTGGGTGTAGACTTTGCTGTTAATAAAGTTAGAAGTGAAGGAATAAGGAAACTTTCCCTCGCCTTCAGTTCGTGTTTGCTTTCTGATGAGCATTTGGGCCTGGCTTGCCATGTCAGTCCATGTTGATTGCATGGACAGAGTTATTTATGATCCTAATAACACTGTGTCATGGAGGCTGTGTTAGAGAGCAGGACACCGAGACAACACCACACATCTCTACCTTCACATGGCAAGACCACATTTGTATTTCTGCAACAATTCCTTACAACGTGGGAGTTGATATCTTTGATATCGTTCCATTCTTTGTGGTTTTCAGATTCACAGAATGTAACACGTCTCTGATTGCCTGCAAAGATAATGCAGTATTCCTACTCAGACACGGAGAATGAGATGCTAATAGTGTCGAAAAACAAAATTCTCAACAAGGGGAGGGTAAGAGTGTTTTGTGTACATGATACAGGAAATGATGACAAGCTGAGCAGCTAGAGATGGAGGGCAAGGTACAAAGAGAAGCGGATTAGGTCCCTACTCCCTGTGGGGAACAAAATGGTAACCCTAGACAGCTGAGAGATTGTGGAGGGAAGGGTAAAAACCTGTAGACTGGTTATAGACAAACAAAGGCTGGAGGCCGTGGCCATGCAGGCTGCATCAGAGCTTGTGATCTGGCATGAAGCTCTCTCAGTGTTGACCTGTAGTAGTGGCAGGGGAAATTAAAGTTGGGTATAGAGATACCATGGAATAAGTGTTTGGATGATGTATCTGTGTGAAATTAAGTCCCAAGAAAGACACTGTGGTAGTCTTTGAAAGAAACCATGGAAGTTGAATAGTCATGCTATTGTAAAGGTGGGAGAGTAGTGTCCAGATGGGGAGAGCTAGAGATGGCCAGGGCTAGATATATACTGCTGGCATTGAAAAAAGGGTTGTAGGGATGTGATTATCAACATGTATGCTGCCTCTTTCCTCTCAAAGAGTAGCTTGTCCTTGAAGAAGAACTAGATTTCATCAGATGTCCATAAATCTCAAATTACTGGAGGAAATTCTGATTAAAGAAAAAATATGGTGATTAAAATCTAGGTCTCTAAGGCAGACACATTAATATTCCAGGTGTAAGCCTGATACATGAGCTGTGTGATTTAAGCTTAACAACACATCTTTGAAGTTTGACAAAACCATTTCTTGACACACTTTGAAGGGAAGAAATGAAATAAAACCCAGGAGACACTTGGAGTCAATCTCACTTAGCACTTCTTATGGCGAGAGACAGTGCTGAAAACTGGTTAAGTATATGTTTTTTTTGTGTCATGTGCTGTCTGTAGGGCTGAATGGTTCTAACCCAGGTGAACTCAGCCTCTACTAGAAGTGGTCCACTGTCCAGAGGATAAGACATAACTACCAACTTTCTGTCTTACACATATCTAGAGAGAGTTTTCCAGCAGCGTGGACTGAAGACACTATCATTTCTCCAGTGCATATTTGACAATGCTGTCAGCATGGACTGAACTGATTATTGTGGAATATGTGTAGTTAGTACAATACATGACACACAACAGGCACTTGAAGGTTAAAAGGCTTACTCTTGATGCATAAACATCATTGGTGATACAGAAGGCAGAAATGAGGATAAAAATTTATATCTGACCACATTCATCACTTTTGTTCTTGAGGCTGGGTCTCATGTATCCTAGACTGGCTTCACACTAGGTAACTGAGGATAACCTTGAATTTCTGGCCCTCCCGCCTCCATCTTCCAAGTGCTGGGTTTACAGATGTGTACTGCCAGGTCCAGTTTTTTGATGTTATACTGGGGATCAAATCTAGGGCTTTTCATGGTAGGCAACCACTTACTATCTAAGCCATATCCCAGGACTTTGAATTATGTTTTACCAGTCTGTAGCTAGTTTTAATTGGGACGTGTATTAAAACCTCATTTATGACAACTATTCTTGAACTCCTTTTGATTGTAGTTCATTGGGAATCCTGGGATTCAGAAATGTGGATTGAAAGTGCTATCTTCTCTGACACATCTTTCTGATGCCTTAGAGATGTTGTCCCTGCATGGGGCAGTTGACTCTGTGCTTCACGCCTTGCAGATGTATCCAGATGACCAAGGTCAGTACAGACGGAACTTGGGACCATTAGCTATGAGCTATCTGTCTTTAATTTCTTCCCCCAGTTTTAAGGCTTTAAGAATTACCACTGTTAACCTTCTCTTTTATTCTAGAAATTCAATGCCTGGGTTTACACCTTACAGGATGCCTGATTACAAAGAAGAATTTCTGCATACGGACAGGCCACCTCCTGGCAAAAATTCTGGTTTCCAGTTTGCAGCGCTTTAAAGATGTTGCTGAATTGCAAACTACAGTGCGTACACACTAGGGAACCAGGAGCTTATGCAGGTTCCCCCACCAGTACACTTGCCACTCTCACTGTACACCAATAGGATATTCTAGTTAATTAAAACCATCTAACATGTTGCAGTATTTTAATTCTAGAAGGTGCAGATAATCGCATTGACTATAAGGATCCAGTATTCATTATTAGATCTGGAAAATCAGTGCATCTGCTTGCCTTCTATCCTTCCTATAAAATGCTAAAGAAATTGAAGTAGCAGAGGGTTTCGTTTTCACTTAGATTTTGGACAAATGCAGGTTATTATTATCATAGAAATGGCCATCCTCTGTGACTTATCATGAGCTGCTTTGCCTTTAGGGATTTTGCTTCTTGACTGCTTTTTCCTAAAATAGAGATTTGAAGTCATTTTTACCAAGCTATATTTAAACAAATATATACTCATCATCTTTATGAAGACTGTAAGATGGTGTAAGGTTGATTCAACAGAGAATCAAAGACACACTGTTACTGGGTGTGTAAGTACACACAGTTCTAGCTCTTCTGGAAGCTGAGGAGGAAAAATTGCTTTAGCCTAGGAGTTTGAGACTCGTAAAGTAGTGAGACCGCCATCTCCAACAGAATTAAATGCTTCATTTGTTCTGTAAAAGTTAGCCCAGTGAAGAGTTCAAACCTTCTGCCTTAGCTTTGGATTTTTAGTAATCAAATTTGCATCTTTAATAAATCCCATTCAATTTTGTCATTTAAGACTTAAAGTCATTGAAGACTTAAATGGCAAAATTGACCACCCCAAGTTAATCAATGAAAATATCTAGGTAGAAGTCTAGAGCAACCCAAAATTCTGGAGAACTGCTTGACTCTAGATAACTAATGTGCGCTCCTGAAATAAAGATGGCTTGATTCAGGTGCCGCTGGCTATTCTCATCCTGAGGGACCGCTAACTCTCCTCCTGTAGATGTGGCTTCAGAAAGGCATCTTTAGTGGCCAGATTTGAAGGGAATGTGTTTTCCCTGCTTTGCTTGAGGACGGTTTGCCAGTTAGCATTTGTTCTCTTTGTTCTGAATGTATTTCTTAGTAGCAAGAGAGTGGGACATTTACAATTGTTTCAAGGTTTACAGCTGCCAGGTACAAACCCAAGTTTCTCTGCTTAGTTGAAGGAGCAATGTGGAGGCATTAAATAACAGATATAAACTGCTGTATATCATTGACTTAATTTTACTTATAATGGCTCATATTACTGCAATCAGTTTTGCTCCTCTTTCAGGGATTACGGACAATCTTGGCAATACTTGAATTGTCAGTATCCTTCTCCAAGCTGCTGCTGCATTACTCTTTTGATTTGGTAATATTCCACCAGATGTCTTCCAGCGCCATGGAACAAAAGGACGAGCCGGTAAGGTATATCAATATCTATGGGCTACATGTTATTCCCCCAGCGGCCTCTAATCCTCACTTGTCTTCTTTCTAGTTCCTCAATCTGTGCTGCAAATGCTTTGCAAAACTTGCTGTAGATGAGGAGTTAAAAAGCACAATGCTGGAGAGAGCCTGTGATCAGAATAATAGCATCATGGTTGAGTGTTTGCTTCTGTTGGGAGCTGATGCCAATCAAACGAAGGGGGCCACGTCTTTAATTCATCAGGTAAATATTCCAGGCCTCACTTTTGTTTATCTCTGTTACTTGATCCTGTCCTTTTATAACTCCTCCTCTTCCACCTTGTTCCTTCACAAAACAAAACAAGCAAACACGAAAAGACAACCACATAAAACAGATTTATTGAGACATAATTCCCATATCATATAATTCGTGGGTTTAAAGTATACAATTCAATCGTGAAAGGCTGAGACAGGAGGATCGCTGATTAGGCTAAGTCAGCTAGAACAGCATAGTGACCCAGTGAGAACTCTCCTCTAAAAGGAAGTTACAGTTCTATGGACTTGTGTTTGTGCAGAGTTGTTCTGGTATTGCCAGAGTCAACACTAGAACTCTTTCATCACCCCACAGTTAAATTCCATTCGTAGTAGCCCCAGTTCCCATTTCTGCCCCCCCCACCCACAATGGACATTTGTCTATTTCACTCTTTGGCTCCAGGAATTCACTTGCTTACTTTCTGTCTCTATGTATGTATGTATTCTGGACATTTAAAATTCATAATCCCATGGTGATGGGGTTTATGTGACTGTGGCTGGCAATTCCCCATCACTTCCCCTGCCCTACAAACCTCTGGTAAGTACTGTTCCTTTTCTTAGCTCTATTAGATCAAATTTGTGTCCTAGGTGTAAGTGACAAGATGTGTTCCTTTCTGTCTTTGCTTGCCTGATTCCACTCATTTGTTGGTCCTTAGTTTCATCCCCTTTGTGATTCAGTGATAAGATTTTTTGGTAAGTGGGGCTGAATAGCGTTCCATTTTGTGTATACATCATTCTTTTCATCCACTCACTCCTTAATGGGTCCCTAGATGTACTTCATATCTTGATTATAATGGATATTGATGAATATGAGAGTACATTTTTTCAACATTTCATCTCCTTTGGACATATATTCACTAATGAGTTTACTGAATCATATGCTAGTTCTAATTTTAGGTTTTATGGTTGGTTTTTATTTGTTGTTGTTTTGTGACAATATATAGGACTGGCTGGCCTAGAATTTATATAAAGATCTGGGTGAGCTCAAATACAGAGATCTGCCTTCTTCTACCTCCTAGTGCTGGTTTGAAAGCACTTGTCACCACATCTGGATCCTACATTTAGCTTTTATTTTTATTTTTTGGCACTCCAATACTGTTTTCCACAAGGGCTATACTAACTTAAATTCTCACAAATGTTTTATAAGTGTTCCTCTTTTTCCATATACTTAATAGCATTTTTAGCTTGTGTCCTTTTGATAACCATTCTTACCAGGCAAGATGACTTCCCACTGTGCTTCTGACTGAATTATTCTACTGATCACTGATGATGAGGACCTTTTTACCTCTCTCCCGGGCAGGTTAATGTGTCCTCAGGGGGAATGCCAAAGCTAACCCAATGCTGTGGGTGTTTTCAGTCTAATGCCTCATTTAGTTGTTTATCTTCTTGTTGGGGTATAATTAACCCTAAATATGCCTCTTGCTTTGCATTTTCACAGACCTTGTTCTCCAACTGTCCTCCACACAATGCATACATCTATTGCTTGAGCCATTTTCTCTTTGTGTCTTTGCTGTTGTGTTAACTTTTCATGGAAAGATGTGATAAATATCTACTTTCCCAAGATAGGGCATCAAAGACAGATCAAAGTACACTTCCATCAAAGTCCAACTTGTCAAGCCAATGAGCTTAGTGGGCTTATTTACCAAGGATATGTGAAGGGCTACTTAAAGACTATGGATGGTCCCCAAACTACTCTATCTGTAGAGTCCTACCTCATCATGGATGACAACTCATCATTGAGTCCTACTTTTGATAAACCTTCCCACTTCCTACCTATCCTAGTACCCCCCAAGATCACTTGCAGCTGGGGATGGGGCAGCAAGAAGTAGTGGCTGGAATCCCAGCTGACATAGCTCTTTGCAGAAACATTGAAGAGAGTGAGCTGGATGCGTCTGTCAGCTCTTTGCAGCAGTATTTAGGTCTGGATTCTAAATGCTCTAGTCTTTTTGTTTATATAAAAAATCAATTGAATGATTTTATAAAAAAATGAGATTGGACACCTAGTAGATTAATTGTTAGGGTCTGTGAGAAGTCCCCAACACATTACTAGTCATGATGCAATCGGTAAGATCATTTATTATACCACATGCATGTGGGGTTGCTCACCTGTACAAAATGGTGACAACTTCAAGAGCGACATGTAAGTCCCTTTTAAGTACAACTGAAGGAATTCTAAAAGGAGTGCGATCATTCTACCTAGATTGGCTTATCCAAGTGGCAATCATATAAGCATATTTCTAAATGGTTGGGGGTGGGGAGGCCTAAGGCTATAGCTTTTCTATTCTTGGGCAAGTCTGGACAAGTCTCAGGTTTTGTCCTTATTGGGTTATTACCTATATGGGTGGAGCGGTTTGGCCCAGGCCTAGTGTATGCAGGAATTGAAGCCTAGTTTTTAACTAAGTTACTAGAGGCCTGTCATGATATTTACCTGGGCCTTTCATTAATGAGCATCAAATCAATCTGTCTTCCTGCTGCAACAGGGTGTCAATGGATTAGGAGGTTACAGACCCCCACATCAGAGTACTCAGGTTAGGTTTGGTCAGAAGATAGTATTTGAATCCACATGTCTGGAGGGCACTGTCCACTTGTAGAACCATTTGGAATTAGAGCTGTTGAATTATGGAAAAAATGAGAAGGAGCAGAGGTTCTGCGGGTCAGTAGAGGAACTAAAAACAGAGCAATCGTCATCAGACTCAGGAGTGTCTAGATGACTCAAGATTTTGTTGTATCTTCTCTATGAAGGACATTTTTTGATATTTTACTAGGCTTTTCTTGATTTGTTTAAACCATAAGGAAGGCATTAGGGAGTAAATACAGCTTTAACAGGGTTATCATGGATGTCATTAAGGTTAGTTACAATGAATGATTATCTTTGGAGACTCCTAGAAAAATAGATTGGCAGAAATTAGAGGACATGTTTTTCACTGTGGTTGAGAGCCCATTTGATTTTTCAATACAGTATTATTTGTGGTCAGTTGGCAAATGAACCACTCTGTAAGTTACTGTTTGAGGTGATATCCCTTTCCCCAACCCCCTGGCCAATAGCCACAGATTAGAAGACCAACAGGAAGGTTGATGTTTGTACTGTCCTGTAAGTAGGTCTTTCTCAGTGTACATTCACGGGCTAGTGCTGGTTGTATATAATCCTAGCCTTGAGTGGAAGCAAGCAGCTAGCCAGGGCAAGGGAATTTAAAAGAGAGACAGTGTGATTGGCTCATTCATAAGCAGTAAATTAATAGTTGTAATATGTAAGAGAATTGAAGATCAAAAGGAAGGTTTTAGAATGTCCAAAAGCAGAAGTAGGCTCATTGAAGGTGACAGACATCTGGTACAACAGAGTGAGTTCACCTTGGAGGAAGAGCTACAGCCCAGGACAGGTGGTGTCATAGAACATCCTGATCAGTCATGACTTACAGAGTGGAAGCCTTGACTGCAGGGGAGGGAGAATGAGGAGATGGATACAACATGAGAGTAAAGCAAAATGGCTGCCAGAAGCCTTTGATTGAAAAAAGACTATACCTTTTATACTGTATAGTTACACGTAGGATTAAATGGGAGACAAGGGGCATGGGAGCTGGGGTGTGGCTTGTGATCAAGGTTGTGGAATTTAGCATGGACCTTGACAATAGGCACCTGTCATATGTTAACAGAAGGGCCACAAATTTCCCTGGCTAAAGATAAGAATGACTGCCTTATCAAGCAGGAACTTTCCTCTAGCTCCCAAAGATTTGGAGACCCTTATTCAAATGCCTGATCTTGGGGAAAAAACTTCTGGGGAGCAAACACTATACTACAATTTCTTAGTCTTACCACATGAGCCTGTTGCTCTCATAACCCTCCCAAAAGGGAAGGTCCTGATGTCTTATTCTTTTTCCACTATATTGTACCATTATGATTTCTCTGTATTTATTAATTGATCTCTTACCCTTAATGGCCTCAGGCTCTGGATCTGAATTGTAGGCATTTCATCCTTTGGATCAGGTGTATTTACTAAATTTCTAGCTTTCCTGTTCTTGATGTAATTAGGAGGGCACAACAGAATTCCTGGTTTTATGGTAGCAGGAATTTTTTCCCAAATAATTAATTTTTTAAGAGGCAAACATTATACATATTTGTATACTTTACTAAAGCCCCCATGGATTTTCCCAAAGGGAAAAGCATTCATATTGAGAATCATTAAAAATGAAAGTAAAAAGATGCTGTAGAAGTGTGGTCTGCAAATGTTGAAATGCTGGAATTTTGTCAACCAGCAATGGTCGGCATGTGATCCATGCCAGCTGACAAAGGAACATTTCCATCTGAGTCTAGCCACTAAACCAATGAGTTTACTGGGGTTATTTATAGAAGGGTAAAGGACAGCTGCATTATGGGAATGCTCACCCCAGCCAGCGGGGGCGATGACTCACGAAAGTTGCATCCCTGGAACTCTTTGCCTAACATAAATGAAGCTCCGGTAGAGAGTCTTCTTGTCCCAGAAATTGTCCACTGTTGGGGACAACCTTACACAGGGAGGGGCCCTTTGCAACCTGTAACATCCTGAGTATCTGAGTTCCTGGGGTCTTCCAAGTCTGGGAAGCTTCTTGAGTCCCATGAGCCTCCTTTCTCCCTCCAGGAGGGAATGTTTCAACATGGGATAAACATCTATGCAGTAGGTATGAGTGCTGTACATGATCACAAAAGTGCATTAGCCATTTTCTTGATTTTTCTTAGTTAAATACAATTTGAAACTTACAATAGCACCCAGAGAGAATTGTCTATTTCTAGAAGTCTATTGTTTTTAACAAAATGATTATAGGGCCATTTAATGTATATTATTAAATAGTTGGTGCTGTATTTATTGTGTGTATGTGGTGTATGTGTGTGTGTGTGTGTGTGTGTGTGTGTGTGTGTGTGTGTGTGTGTCTGTCCACCTCTACCATGGTCCACCAGTAGAAGTCAGAGGACAGCATGAGGACTTGGTTCTCCTCTTCCTTCCATACCACAGGTTGTGGGATGAAACCGAAGTCCTCAGGCTTGGCAGCATGTACCTTTACCACTGTAGCATCTTGGGGGCCCTGGAGTAACTTATTACCAGTTTTCTAATAACTCAATTTTAAGACAAAATAAGTAAATAAAAATTTTTTAAAAATCTGTCTGTACATCCATGGATTCTGTATTCCATTTGGAGAATTTATCCTAGTTAGTTCTCAGATGTTTCATTTAACGACCAAATAACTGGCATTGTGGACAGATTTCCTGAATAGCAGATAATTGACACTGTGAATATATTTGCCAAATGTACTTTATTTTATGCTAATACAAAATGTATTTATTCATTTACAAAGAGGTTGCATAACCAAAAACTATTAAGACAAAAGATGAAATTAACAGTGCTATTCTTTTTGAGAATTTAATGATGACAGAGAAGAATATGAAAGGCTAATACTGGCCAAGAAACTACATGGTCAGTCATTGTGAGCAACATTATGTAGACCACAATGGGATGGGAAAGATGATGAGGTCTTTTCAAACCACTGCCTGGCAACTGCCAGATTATTGATTTATATCTGTGGCGATAATTTCATTTTATTTCCTCATGTCTATTGCAAGAATACATTTTGCCTTATTTCATATCACTTCAACCTAAATTTGAATTATAAAGAATGACCATAGCAAGCTCCATTGTTCTGTCTGGCCAAAGAGAAGACATGCAAGTTTCATGTGCACTTCCTCTTTGTTTTTTATTTGTTTGTTTTTTAAACTAGGTATGTGAGAAAGAGAGCAGCCCAAAGTTGGTGGAACTGTTGCTTAATGGTGGATGTCGCGAACAAGATGTACGAAAAGCACTGACAGTTAGCATCCAAAAGGGTGACAGCCAGGTCATCAGCTTGCTCCTGAGGAGGCTTGCCCTGGACCTGGCCAACAACAGCATTTGCCTTGGAGGATTTTGCATAAAAAAAATTGACCCTTCTTGGCTTGGTCCTTTATTTCCTGATAAGTCATCTAATTTAAGGAAACAAACAAGTAAGTATCACGAGAATATTTTGTGTAACTCTCATTTTAAGTATGATTAGTAGTATCGTTTTGAACACAGGACTTAGTTCATGGAGGGCAAACACTATTCCACTGATCTACTGTACATATATATTCACTCCTCATGGTAGAATGTTATATGTGTTCTTTTCACAATCTTTTTAGTGGATTATGAGCATGATGAAGTCAATGTTAGTTTTGTCCAATGTTGGAATATTATTATCTGTGTTACTGCTCTGCATATAATATATGATCACTAGATATTTATGAATTTGCATTGATGAGTTGGTAGCAAATGATAATGAAAGCACATGTTATAAGCAAGCATTTCACATATTGACAGTAATTAAAATTGTTCTTTCTGAGGACATTCTGTATTATATGTTGATGCTTTCAATTCATATATATATATATATATATATATATATATATATATATATATACTATTGAATTTTAATTAATATATATATATATATATATATATATATATCTTTTATTTGTATAGGGAACATACATTTTTTATTTGCAATGTGTTATTTGAGATCCAGGATATAGATTCTTTATACATAAGGATATATTAATAATAAAAGATTAGGGAGGAAACAGAAACACTCAGATGAATCATGGAAATATCATCTAGTGGAATCCTTTGCAGTCACATAGGAGAAGCATGCAGCAAACTTATGTGTTGTTGAAAATGCACCAGAGAGCCTCAGGCGGGGGGATTATGTGGCCAGCCTGAGCAGAACAGTATAAACCTGGTCAAGAAAGGATTAAAAACTGTGTGGTATACCAGTGTTTTGATTGCTGAAAATTCTAGTAAGTTGTGCTAATCACATATATGTGAAAATAAAACACTGTGTCAGAAAATAGTTCTACAAATGATGCCTTTCTTCTCCTTTACCTTTCCCTCCCCTCCCTTCCCTTCTCCTCTCCTCCTTTCCTTGTTTCTCTTCTTCTCCCTGCCCTCTCCCCATCTCTACATCCCTTCTGTTCAGGGCCTCTCTGTGTAGCCCTGGCTAACAGAGAACTCTCTAAGTAGAGCAGGTTAGACTTGAACTTGTAGCAAGCCCGCCTTTGCCCTCTGAGCTCTTGTAGATGTGAACCACCTTGCCCATCTTTGTTTCCTGGTTTTTGAGGGAGTGGGATTATGACCCTGGATGGAGGTTTAGTATGTTTTTAGTTCTGTGTGAACATCTTACATTGGCAAGTTTTGATGTAATTTAAAAAATGTTAATGTCATTTGACTGGAAGATAAAAATCATAATTTTAT